>NW_017537017.1:63131-92898 GCF_001853355.1 Bactrocera latifrons
TATTATTTAATAATAATGCAAGGCTCAAAGCCGGGAAAACGCCTCCAGGTCTTGGTAAAACTCTATATTAAACTAGAGGCAGCAATGCCCTGATTTCTAAAATTTTAGTTAAGAGGATGCACTGTTATTTGAAATACATTCTTTCTTAAGATTTCTTACATATTGTTCGATGGCTGCGGCATAAAGTCAAACGGAAGTTCGAAACTATTTTTTATTAGGTATATGGGGGCCTAGCGAGTTATTACCCGATTTTATCTGTTTTTCCACAGAGGCATGTTGTCATCACAAGCAATTTTTCCTTAATTTCAATGCTGCAACTCACAGTTTGACCCACAGAATCGATAAAAAAAAATCAGCCAAATTCACTGGGGTGCACATATTTGGTGTTTGGGTCCTTGAACATTTTTTCTTCGATTTAGAATTAAATAGTCTATTATATGGGAAGCAGGCGTGTTTGTCAATCAATTTCGCCCATTTTAACAGATAGAAATAGTTACACAAACATCACACACTAATTTTGGTTCAAGATATAGTAGGTACTGCTTGAGATGTAGGATTTCACTTGACATAAAGGTAGGTGGTGCCACTCATCTAGTCCTAATTTTATAACCGATCCTGTGAAGCCCTTCCGTACCATCTTGGTAGTGAAATTTATTGCTTGTAGGACACTTGTTCAGTGACATACTTTTAGTAGTGTTCAACAATACCGTTATTGGACGTGATAACGAAAACATTATATTGATTGGTAAAACCGTAAAACTTAAATCTTTTTTTTAATTTTATTTTTTAAATTTTTCCAAATTCTGAATTAATAAGAAAATAAAATAATGTGGCAACATTAATAATTTTAATTTACACAAGCGTTATTTTATTCATTGAGACAGATACGAAATAAATGTTGTTTTAAAAAATGGATGCAATAAAGTATTTAAAAAAGCTTAACTTAAATCTAAAAATATTTAACTTAAAAGAAAAACTTTTGAAAGCTTTATGGTATATGTAGTGTCATTGGGCATAATTAAAAGCAAATCAGTTAATATATATGGTAAATTAGGTATATTCATATAGTATACTGGAATAGTTCGAACTGGATGATTCGAATCAGAACTTTTTTATTTTAACTGTTCTCCTTCCAAAAGCTCGAACGTCTAACTTTAAAAGCTTTAAGCTTGCATATGAGCAATAAGAACGTCTTAAACTTGAGGACTTAAATAGTTTGTCATATTTTTTAATATTTTTTCGGGTATATTTAAAGCATTAAGTATTCTATATGCTCAAATCCTTCATTTTTGTTAATATTATTTCTATTTAAAAAGTACTTAATTTATAGTGGCTCTGCGCTAAAATAGTTTCTAAAATATTTATTAAACATGCAGTATGCAGCACTGGACTATTTCATTGCATTAGGGGTATTCACAGCATATTGAAATATTTGCTTAAAAACTATATGTTATTTGATACGGTTTCCAGCTTAAAAGCTTTCGCTAAGGACTCACTGAGAAAAAATATTAAAAATGCACGCGAACACCATCATTATTACTCTTTATAAATCTTTGCTTTTTTTATTCAAAATACACTGGTTTTTTTTTTTTTTTTTGGTAGTGGTCCCCTCCAAAAGTTAATTTAACAGTTTATGCTTTTTTTACACTTGTCCAACAATTCTTTATATTTTTTAGCCATCTTAAACTATTTAAACTTAAGATTATTGCCTAACGGAGCTTCAATACACAAAAGCCTTTCCCTAGTTCTTTCTGCTCTGCATCATTTCTTTTTAAAATTATAATATTCATATATAATCACTACTATATGGGAGCCTACATCATGTAAATTCTTAAATGCCTTGTGAGAAATCGTACATGGCTGCACGGTTTATGTTTATATACATATATGTACATATGTATATCTAGTATGTATGTGTGTATGTAGCGTTACGGATCCATGCTTATGAAATTTACACCTGAGCTGGTTTACTTTTGCCGACTACCATTAGCGTCTTCTGTAGGAAACGTGTGAGGCTTACTGCAAAATTAATATTTGAGGTTAATAAAAATGCAGAAATATTTCCAAAATTAAATTTATATAATAATTTTTAATAATTTTTTTTTATTATAATAAAATTGAGATGCTGAATTACTATTTTTATTTCTCGAAAACTGTGCTTCTTAGTTTTCCTTGAACAAATAATAAGGGTATTCACAAAATTGATCAATTGCTTAGTCCTTTTTTAGGCTGCTAAAAAGTTTGGCATTCTTATATCATTAATTTAATTAAAAAAAGCCTTTCTTCAGACATTTCTTAGGACAAATATCATAATTTTGATCTTGAACGCTTCATTGGAAAGCTCTGGTATTCCACCTGTGGACAGGGTGAAGTACTTGGAGGTTAACTTGAACAGAAAGCTTTTGTGGAGGCTAAAAATTGAGGAGAGAGTGAGGAAGGCATCGGTTGCCTTGTACAACTATAGAAAAATTGTTTTCTAGAGAAAAACGCTCGGAAAAATCATACTCTTTAGTCAAAGAGCGCCCTTTATTGGCATGTGTGATGCACGAAGGCCAGTAATAGCACTAAATGTAACACCTGTAGATATATTTGATCGAAGCTTTAGAGAAAAAAAGGAAGGTGCGTCTTAAGTCGGGAACACGTCATTAAATTTAGCTTTAGTCTATCACTGTAATGTTTTTGAAGTGACGGAGGTGGCTGCCATAAATGTATCGAAACCGCAAAACTGATGAGCTTGTTAGAGAATGCATGCTTACCTCAATTTCACTAGACTGGCAACGAGTCGGTGCAGCGCTCACTTGGACTCTTGCGTTAAATCTATGAAACTTTCGTAACTTTGGCAAACGATGGTCAACAAACAAAACATGTGTGGCCTAAACGTTCTGACTGGATACTGTCCAATAGGGTTATATTCGGGGAGTTTACATATCTAGTCCGACGCAGCCTTTTTTTTTTTGCTACTATTAGTTTGAAGCATCTCAGTCAGTAACCAGCACAAAAACGTGCTGCCTCTATGGCGCTATGTCTGAATCTGGAATCCTCGAAAAACTAATATGACTGTATAATCTGACGTTGAGCAATTCTAAAAATTGTGTCAGGATCGGGAAAGAACTCTCCGAGCCGTTCGATACCAAATGACTTTTAAGACAAGGCGACTCTCTATCATGCGCTTTCTTCAATCTACTCCTGGAGAAAATATTTCGAGTTGCAGATCTGAATAGACAAGGTATAATATTCTGCAAGACGTATGGCTACGCAAATGCATCTAGTAGTAGACGAGGGCAAGACGAAATATCGAAATATGGGCTGTCCAAAGTATAGGACGACTTGGACATAGTACAGTCCGTTAGAAAGACCAGGTGGAGAAGGAATTGTCTACACTTTTAATTTTCAATTGGCGCCAAACAGCGAAAAGAAAGAACGACTGACGCGCTGCTGTAAACTCGACTATAACCGCGCAAGCGGTGTTTGCGCTCATAAAGAAGAAGAAGATCCATATCTAGAAGTTTTCGGAATCACAAAAGACCAGCACCATAGCTGGCTAAGTGGGCTCCTATTTTACTTTTAGTGGGAGAATCAGCCATGCGACCTAACCTGATCTCACTTAGACTGAACACTTTTTTCCTGAGATTCTGCAGAGTTCTCAATTTGTCTTATTTTAAAGAAATTTTTATTTGATGCTGTGGATATCCTCGCATGAAATTTGTTTGACACTATGAAACCCTTGTAGTGCTAATTTTGTCTGAGCAGAGTAACATGTTTTGTGAATTCTTTCTTTTCCGCTACCAGTTTGCAAAATGGCCATTCAGGCGGTAAGGCTGAAAACCTTACCAGACTTCAATTGACGTAGGTATTTAAAAAGAGGCAAGGTTGAATAATAACTTGCTTCTGAACGATCCAGCTGTGGTAGGTTTAAGTTTTTTCTTTCGTTTTCAAAACTAGAGGATTTATCGATTTTCGAAACTCTTAGGTTTCTATGAAAGTTCGGTCCTCAGAGAGGGGCATTATGACTCTCACCTCAGTAACGATATTCCGCCATTAAGGCAAACATTACGCAATTTTAACGTATCGAGAATAGGCTTATAAAATTAATTGTAAGTTTTTTTTTTTGTTATTATATATTGATTCTAATATAGACTTTTTAATGCAGGAAATGGCAACAAACTTGATTTGTGAATACCTTTATAGCCTAAAATTTCGCTACTTATATTCTATTGTACTATGAACTATGAACAACTAAGTGCAACAAATGTTTACTAAAGGGTGCTCGAATTAAACTAAACGATTCTTTCAAATTGAAACCAATTAAAAGTCAAAGGCAAGCAAAAATTTTACGAAAAAATTTTAAAGTTATTTTCAAAATAATTCAACTATTAGTAAACAATGTGCATGACTTGAATCAAAAGTGAGTGCAAAAATATTGAAAAAGAAATGAATTAAATAAAAACCTTTGAAGCGGAAGCTTTTGGTCGTACAACCATCAACATTTTTTGCAGTCCTTGAGTGAATCCACCTAAAAGAGAATAATACAACATAGCGGCATGGGTGAATGTGCGTGATTTCAAAACGTAATTAATCAAATTAAATCATACAATGGGTGTTTCGTGAACGTAAATTCAATTTTGGGAGTTTTAAAGAAGCGCTTTTATGCCTTTGAATATGCTTGTACTACACGCTTATGCTTTTAACCAACAACTTACCCATTGTTTTCTGGAACCAAATCGGTTTGTTTTTCCACGCAATGAACACCAAATAGACAGGTATGCTGCTTAGGATCATTAGGATGCCATAACCGGTTTCCACAGGGCTAGCGTACATGGGCACAACGGTGACGAAGATGGTGGCGAGTAGATAAATAACGGGAAAAACGAGCGGTACACGTATGGGGCGTGGCAAATTGGGTTGAGCATAACGCAACCAGGGAAGACAGAGTACCGAAACGCCTATGCTCAACTATTTAATTGAGAAAGCAGAGAGAGAGAGAAAAAGAGAGATATTAGAAATAGTAAATACAGGGTGCTCATATATATAATAGATTATTGGTTAGTTGAAAATGTTGAAATATTTTTGTAAAGTTAATTTAATCACTCACCCAAGTGGCAAAGCCCACATAATTGATGAGCGCAAATATGTCCGACACGGTGAGGTACAACATCGACAGCAGCGCCATTATCAGCACAGCAGGTGTGGGCGTGAATCGTTGTATTTGAATCATTGTTAAGATTTCCGGCATTTGACCTTCATTGGCGCCAGCGTAGAAAAGACGTGATGAGGTAAGCAAAATACCATTCACGGCGCCGAAGGTGGAGAGCGCAACGAAAACTTTAAGCAGAAGAGAAGTTTTCACAATTAGCTGACCGGTGGTACGCGATTTCTCACGGCTTTCCGAAATCTCTCATTAACTCACCTGGTACCGTCCACGCAAATATGCCAAAAGCGCGCTCCGCATAGGTCACCGCCACAGCGGCCGAACCGAGAACCTCCTCCGGCGACAAGATGGTGTAGAAGGCAACGTTGGCCATCACATAGACAATTGTGACCAGTGTACAGGATATGGCGATGGCGCGTGGCAAATTCTTTACCGGATCCTTCAGTTCTTCAATAATGAAATTCAAGTAATTCCTAAAGGGTGAAGAGAAATTGCAGTGAGGGAGTAAGTAAACAAGCGCAGAGTTTATACCAACATCTAATGGCAATAATTTTATTAGTTGAGTAGTAAAACAAAACAAACAAAATCCATGACACACATATCCTTTGCTTCGGACAGCCTGTGAGCCAATTACTCAAATCTCCTTACTTAGTGGATATTTGCAGCTATGTGTCCAACTGATTTCCTTGTTTACACGCCCATAACCCACAGATGCAGTGTCAACTTACCAGCCATTGTAAGCAAACAATCCGGAGTAGAAGGACAACGCTAGCGATGTCACTTTTGTGTCCGTATTCTCGAATGTAAAATATTCCACTTTGCCCAAGTACAGTTGATACACGCCGGTGGCGATGATGATGAAGAGCGCCAATAGCTTGGCATATGTGAAAATGTCCTGCACAGCGGTGGCCCATTTAACGTCCCAGCAGTTGATGAAAGTCAACACCACTGCAAAGAGAGATTGAGAGGGCTACAGCATGACCGATAGTGTAAAATGCCAGCAAATAACAGAGTTAGAGAAACTCGGCTAATAGAAATGAATGCTTCGAGGCAATTTAAATGCGATCTATGAAGTTTTGCGGAATTCAATGAGACAGCATGGCTTGAAGAGTACAATTGTTGTAGATGTTAGTAACAGAGTTTACTGAAATTGCGCTGAATTGATATTAGAAGTTAGATTTGCCTTCTCGGTTGGTATATTCACACATATTTGGAAATCTACTGCGTGCATTGGATGGAATCAGCACATAGGTCTAATTTTATTATGCACATTTTTCATTAGTACAACTAATTAGAAGATACGTGAATGTCTTAATTTAATTAGTATATTTTATATAATTATTATTATGTTTGAATTGGTGATGTCAAGCCTCGTTTCAATGTCAATAGTGCCAGTTATAAGTGAGATTTGGTCAACGGAAATAAGATCATGTGTTATCACACCATTAGAGTTTTCCTGTAGGCATATGTGAACTCTAAAGTCTATGCGGACAATCCCGCTGCGATTCAGGCCTTTGAGCAAAACATCATCACTTGTCATGCTCGAACGAGTCATCGAAAATTGGACTCGACGGATAGACTACCCGAGACATAGCGGCGGCCAACATTTAAAAGAGATGATCTTCAAAAAATAAATGTCGAATAATAATAAACATTTCCCAATAAATTTGAAGTTTCTGTGTTTTTCTTTACAAAAGTAGGGAATCTAGAAATGACTCAACCTTTACTATACACCTATACGCCTATTATGTTAAAGATCTCCTCGAAATGTATAGATTTGATATAAGAGGAATTAAGTTATTCTTCGACCTTCGAAAAATAGCAAATATAAGATAGATCGTTTTGTGTCACGGCCCTGCTCAGGAGTGCAGAGAAAATAGAAAGGAAAGTGAGAAAGTTGATAAAGCTGATTTTGTAGGACGTTGATAAGAAGTATTCTTTCTAAAGTATTTAAGACAAATAGGTAGTTTGAAAATCCTAGTCACTCTATTTACCCCGGTTCCCGAACGGTCTGGTCTGGAACGCACTCATGAACTCCAAGCTTTAACTTGACTACGTCTGTGTGATCTAGGCTTTTCCAAAATCCCTCCCGATCCCTCCAAGAAATGTCCAAGATTATTACTCAATTTAGATTAGTAATCATCTCTCAGATGAGACCCATTTCTGACTTAAGGGCTTCGTCAAAAAACTAAATTGTCGCTATTGGGGTTTGTTAAATCTTCATGTGGTTCAGAAAACCCATTAGCATCTCAAAAAATTTACCGTTTGGTGTCGATTATGGTTTATCGGATTTAATTTTTTTTTTTAAATAAGGAAGAACGAACAAAAGCAAGCGTTATAGCACGATATTGATCGACTTTTTTTTAATGAAATTTGATGAAATCGACACCGACGATGCCTATTTCCAACAAGTCGGTCCTCATGTTACTGGTCTAAGCATAAACATGTTTCCTTAATTTCGAGAAATGTTTCAGGCAAATGGCCCCAAGGTCATGTGGTTTAACGTCTATAGTCTATTTCCTCTGATGATATGTTACGGCCTTACGCCAATCAACCAGCAACGCCCGAAGAGATCGAGAAGAGGAGAGACAATGTGTTCAAAATTGCTTTAAACAAGTGCAGCTAGCTATTTGGCCGAAAATTTATTCAAATCAAAAATGGTATAAAATTATCTGCATAATAAAACACGGACCCCATTTTTACTGAATTTTAGTTTTTCTTTCATTATGACATCACCGCTCCTTTTTGTTGGTAGACGTTTTACGTCCATTTTCTAGGAGAGAGAGTTTTGTCCAATATGTAAGAACTATTTCAGATGATTCGAAAACTTTTAATGCACTTCAAAGATCGACTTAAAGATGGTCCAAGGTTGTAAAGTTGTGTAATGACAATGATTAAAAGAGGTTCACCGATGTGGGTATTGTGGTTATAATACTATCCGGAATGAGCAATGGAATGATCTAAAAATTGTTTAAAAACATTTCAAGAAGGCCTGGTCGTTATATTGAGAAATAAAAGAGAAATAGAAAGTAATAAAAGAACGACTAAAGTCCTCGAAACGGTATTCCTCATGTGACTGCTTTAATTGGGAACTGGCAACTATTAACTGTTGACGGGGCTACGTCTTGTAAGGTCTAGAGATCTCGAACAATCCAAAAAAAAAAAATAAAAAAAAAAAAAAAAAACCGAGATCTATAATTGTTTCATAGCAGTTTAATATTTACAATAATTTTAGTTGTGTTTCGTTGAACAACCGCTGTAGTATGCCTGTCATGGGAATCTTAGCAAAATGCATGATGCAATTTAAAGAAAATTTTCATAATCCACCAACTCTTTGTGACTTCTTGAGAAAAAAGAGGAAACTAGATTAAATTGTATGGTAGTGTGTGTGTATATTGATTTAACAGTAAATTTATTTGATTCACAAGGAAATCCATATTGGCGCATTCAACTGGAAAACAACAAGATTGTGCATATGTATGTACTCACTATACATATACATACAAATATAAGTTTGTAGTGAGTAAATATACACATACATACATACATACATACATACATATGCTTGTGGAAAGAAGTTCCTACTTGGCGTAATCAGTAAGCAGCTTTTTGCTGCAGCTCAAATTAACAAGTGCCGTTATGTATTTGATCATGTAAGCTTGCGAAACTATTAACAGAAGTCTCCGGATTATGTGAGTCTAAATTTTTATAATGCCGAATTGTTTTTAAGGAGCCTGTTCTTACATGCACTGTTCAATAATCTCGATAGGATGGATCAGGCAAAAGATGGTAGAGAGTATAACTCAGAGAGTCTCCATAAAACTTCTTGTTATGCAACTTGATGTCGAATGTCTCGACAAAATGTGGATGGGAACATCCTCTACTTGTTTCATATAAAATTAACATTTATCTTTCTGACAACAGCTTACACAGTATAAGATTTGCCACGAAGTTCGTAAGCCTCAGTTTTTCATCAAAAAGCTACTCATTTATCGAAACTCTTGATTGGACCACTTTTGGATAAAGTTCAAGATCAAATTATTTTATGGAAAATTATTTTATTGGACAAAATATCTTCACCAAGTTTGTTATGGACTATTTTCCAAGGCAGCACTGCGAAGATAACGATTTTTGTTTGTTTTTTTTTCCTTGGAACTTTGGCAACTGTACAGTTTTGGATGCGACTTTAAGATTCAAAGAGCCTTATTATAAGTCGATTTCCTAATTTCTCTGTCGAACCGTAATATTTTGGATTGGATAGAATTTAATCTTAGCACTGACATTAGAAAAATTTGGATTCGTGACGTTAGTCAAAAATCAATAATAGTATGACAAAAAAATTGGGGTCAGCAATATTGGGGACTGATAGTCCTTTAAATACTGATGTTCCCTTTTCAAATATGTCACATCTATAGACACATAAGTAAAATCCCGAAATTTCTTGATCAGACATTTTTTTCGGAACTGATAATCCTTTAAACACTGTATTTCACTTTTCAAATACGTCAACATCTGCGCAGACTTAAAGAAAATCCTTTTTCAAATATTTCAACACTTAAGTAAAATCCCGAAATTTCGGGACCAGTAATATATTTCGGGACTGATAGTCTTTAAACACTGATGTTCCCTTTTCAAAAATGTCGACATCTAAATGTACTTAAATAAAATCCCGAAATTTGGGTATCATTTGTACATTTCGGGACTGAAAGTCTCAAACACTGGAATTCCCTTCAGATGTGTCAGTATATAATATAATTATAAATTTAAATTTAAATCCCGAAATTTCGGGATTCGCAATATTTTTCGGGATTAGTAGCCCTTAAGACAGACAAATATAATGAAATTGTGTGCTCAATTTGTTAGACGACTCGAGTGTTTACTGTTTGCACGTACATAAGTAGTGAAAAGAGCGACTAAGTAGCTACTAAGTAAGCATACTTGTTTATATGCGATCACTAACCGGCGGCAGCGTGCGCATCAATTAGCAGCTGAAAATTGCGTTTCCTCTTATGTGAAATATACACGAGTGCATACATATTTGTTATTATTATTATTAATATTTTTGTTAGTAAACATTAGCAATGGCGGTTGTGTTGTTCTAACGGCGTTTACAAGCGCCTAATCTTTAGGTCAAGAACGATGACTAGGTATTTGAAAGTGCACTGAATTCGCTGATTTTGTCGCTTTGATTTATGAAATGCAATTGGAATACTTAGCAAATTCTAATCTATTATTATTAWATAAATAAGTAATATATACATACATATGTATAATATGTTTGTACTTACATATGCAACACACGGCCAACATACGCGCCGAATCATCTGGTGGCTGGCAATCCGGAAAGAACGGCTTCATTACGTAGACACTGAAGGTGAGCGCCACAATCGCCTGTGAGCAGGGGCGCACAATCATACACTCGATCCAAAGACGTATGAAGGCCATGAAGGGACCGAATGTCTCCATGATATAGGCATAATCCGCACCAGACTTGGTGATCATTGTGCCCAACTCGGCATAGCAGTAGGCACCAACCTAGTGGGTGGAAATTCGAGGGAAGTGGTGATTAATTATAATATAAACTACACTTTGGTAACTGTACTTTCTAAGAATAGATTACGCCTGAATTTCTGAATTTTCACAAAATTTGATGACAGGTCTTCGTGGCGATGGCACTTTAGCTATCAATGCATAAAGAGTCTTTTAAGAAAATTCTACTATATGAGTTGAATTGAAAGGCATGTTTATATGTAACTGGAGCCGACCCTAAAAACATCGATGAAACCTATAGAAGAGTTAGTTTACAGTGCCCTAGGAACTGTGAATGAAATGTGGAAGCTTCGGCAGCAAAAAGGAAGACAAAGTAATTTGTGTGAAGTTTTTTTTTGTTTCATTTTCGAAATCATTACTATTGGATTTCGGGTTTATGGATCCGATTCGTTAGAGTGGTGGTACTACTGGATATGAGAAAAACTTCACCCGTTTTTTATACAGGCCTTTGGAAAGTTAATCTAACTTCAAAGTATTTAAGTATGGACGAGATTTCCAAGAATAGTGTAAGGCTAACATCTGGAACATCGTGTTTAATATTGGAAAACCCATGCATTATCTATACGACGACATCTACAAAAGCCGGACAATAAAAATGAAAATCCAATGGCACGAACTACCATCCGCAAGATGGGGCTGACAGATCGAGAAGACTACAGGAAATGCCTAGAGCAAGACACCAAGAAACCAATGGATCATTTCATTTGTGCACTTGTTCCGCATTGGCAAGATTGCGCTATAAGCATCTGGGGTCCCCACATTATGATACACTGGAGGAGTTATCCGCAGCAGTGTCTGTTAAAATTCGCGTCAAGCAGAAGCATCCTAAACGATGACTATTTCTCGTGGACTTAGCATGTGGACTCCGTCTGGTATCGCAAAGGATCAAAGGTCTATGCGGGGCTCATTGGCCTATCAGATTAACCTAACCTAAAGTACTTAAGTAATGATAAGAACCGTTAAAAACTAAACAAAATACTAGGCGACGGCAGCAAACTTCACATTATCTGTTAAAATCCTCCTTCTAAATCGAACTATCGAACATCAAAACTTTGATTTTTCTCAAAAAATTGACTGTATTGAGTCGAATAATAGGGAGAGGAATGTTAAATAAGATGGCTTCGTAGGTTATGCAAAGAGTTGGTTCGAGTCATGCGGTGACTCGTAGCATTCGGAAATTATACCTGAAAGCATCCTAGTGAAAATTGCCTGTAGATTTCTTTGTCTTTTCCCCAATATTGAGATCCAGTTTGCAGTCTTTTATCCAGTTCTCAATGTGTCGATGTGAATTTAATGGGGGAGGTATTAGACACCTTGTAGAGATGAATTTCTTCGCTTACTTTTAAGCATATACTATGCTGGAAATTGTTTTGGTGGTTGATACTATTTTTATATACTTCTAAATATCAGAAGGTTTTTAAAGAAACCTATGCAATTTAATTAAGTTTACAACCCACGATTTGCCGAGTAATATAAACAATTGGTGGTATTATCAATCAATTAAATACAACAAATTCTGAATTCGTTCAATAACATTGCTTATTGCCTGACCGACTAAGTACCTTCAAGGACACACATGCATCCATTCTCTAAGCAATTGTCTGTCAAAGTCATAACTCTTGCGCTTTTATTTTTATGCCACAATTTTCCGCTCTACTTTCAATACGTGGAAGTCCAATACAGTCATTATTCGTGACCTATAAAGCTCGTTTGAAAAAAAAGCTCTTGGTTAAGTAGATATATCAACATAAAATGTACATATATAGATAATTATATTTGTATATCTAAGTATATATGTACTAGCTACTTTCTTATCCATTTTTATTGGTATATGCATCTAAATTGAATTATATAAGCGCATGCCAGTGGCTGGTTATTTACTCCAATTTGTGTAGTCGTGCACAAATGCCACTCGCATTGGTGTTAGTGGGCATAGTGCGTCTACATTGTCAGGAACTGGCTATGACATGTGTACTCCTGCGAAGAATGCTAAGAATTTCATTAAAACACTGAGAGAATGCGTTTCCGAATACTCACACCATTTTCATTTTAATTTGTATGTCTTCTTTTTCATTGCTTTTGCGTGTGGCAGTTGTTTTTAAATTTCGCTTCGGAATCCATTTCTCTCATAAATATGTTCGTGAGTTATTAAATGGTTTCAAAACTAAACTTCAGATATAGTAAAAGTGCTAAAAAGAAGCTCTAAATACCATTTTGACTAAATAACCTCAACCCTTTCATAGCGAGCATCGGATCATATTATGATTAATGAGGAATAGTTTATTAATCTAATAAAATACGCCATTACGATAGATACTTGTACATAGAAATTCTGCTGACAACACAACGCAGATGGGTATTGAATTGATTCAGCAGGCAATGACTGCGAGATCTCTCAGACCATTTTCTGGAGGAGAAAATTTTTTGGGGCTTCGGACGCTTATGAAAAACAACTGTCAACAAAAGAAGAATAATTACATATATCACTAATATATCAGAAAGTAAATCAATCAAATTAGTCGAGTCTAAGTCAGCTGTAGTGCCATCTTACCCTGCTCATTCCAATAAGTAAAAACACCCCTCTTGGCGAGTTTTGTACGGGAAATTTTTCAAGATCTTAAAGTAGCTACAATATTTGTTTAGGGATTCTAATCTTTTATCTATGAAGGTTTAGCCAAATGAGCGAGGAAGCACTTTTCCACCGGTTAGGAAAAATATTTGATCATTATTTAGCTACTTAGACTTACTATTACATATAAACTTAGATGATCGCCCTTTATTATTTGTATCATTAGTAAAATGATGGAAAGAAGCTACCCTTTTGCCAATATGTCTGAATTTGGTATTCCTGTCAAACTAATATGGCTGTAAAAACTGACGTTGAGCTATACCAAAAGCTCCAGCAGGATCGGAAAGGGTTTCTCTGAGCCGTTCGATACCAAACGAGGTTTCAGATAAGGCGACCTGTTATCGTACGACTTCTTCAATCTACTCCACCAGAAAATAATTCGAGCTGCAGATCTGAATAGAGAAGGTACAACCTTCTACATGAGTGTACGACACGCCGATGACATCGATATCATTGACCATAACAACCGCGCCGTTAATTTTGGTTTCTCCAGGCTGACGTTGCGAGTTTTCGAGAGAAAGGTTCTACGAAAGGTTTATGGTCTTTTGCGCATTGGCAAGTGAAGAGCGCAATCGATGCAGAGATGAACTGGTCCATTATGAACCCGGGTGGTAACCAAAATAGTCTTATGCAGCAGCTCAGTGGTTTTATTTTTCTACTTCAGCTGCCCGATTCCCTTGAAGTTGAGCTTCGGGAACGGTAGAAGATATTCTGAGAGTGTACACGAAGATCGTGGTTCGTAGCAGCTCGAATCGTATAGATCGACTTGTCGCATTTTACGTTGATTTCTTAAATAAAAAGCGTACAAAATATAGCTCGTGTAAAAACTGAAGCTGATCGACCTTCCCAAGCGACATCGTTTCGCCCATTGAGGCTCTTGAAAAGTTCCAGGAAAATTGAAAATCAACGATGATGTCTATTTCTGGCTCAATAGGTATGTAAACAACAAAATTGCCGCATTTGAGACGAAGAATAGCTTAAAGAGATCCAAGAGCACATTTCTGCAAAAATGATTCCCTTGACAATGTAGCCGTCAAGGGCGACCGTTATCGCGCCGTCGATAACCGACGGTTCCATGTCGGAAAGTGAAGTACGTGATATCGGTGACGTTTGGTCTCCACAAGATGGCGTCACTTCCCAAACATCGTATCAATCAATGGATTTATTGAGAGAACACTCGGTGAGCAGATAATTTCACGTTTCGCCCGGTCAATTGACATCCAAGCTCATATGATTTCACACCGTTAAACATTTTTCTGTTGGGATATGTAAAGTCCAAAGTGTATGCGGCCAGTCCCGCTTCTGTTCGGGCTTTATCAGTCGAAATGCGCGAATGAGTCATAGAAAATTGGACTCAACGGATGGGCCATCTGAGACCGCGGCTACGTCTTAGACATTTTAAATAGATAATATTCAAAAAATAAATGATAAAGAATGGTCTTTTGAATGATAATAAACATTCCCCAATGAATTTGAAGTGTCTGCGTTTTTTCTTTAAAATAGTAGGGAACCCCGAACTGAATCACCCTTTATAGTATATTAGTTTGTCAAAAAAGTCTTGCGGTATTATCGCTAGTTGGCGCTAGTTTCATTCGTCGCATCGAGTCATGACTCATGCTATACCTTTTTGGAAAGCTCATTTCCAATGAATTGGTCGAAAGAGACCGGCATAGTAGCAGCCGTAGCATCGGTCAAGAGCTGGGCATGAGTCACCAAACCGTTATAAAATAAAAAAAATAATAAATAAAAAATACCGCAAGAGTTTTTTGACAATTTATATTTTATAGGGCCCGCGACGTTTTTTCTGGGTATTACAAACTTCGTGGGAAAAACAAACATGTTCAAGATAATATTTATTGATCGCTAACTTTCAGCTGATACTTAATTATTGGTATTTTAAATATCTTGCTGAGTCAACTAGTTGAAAATCAGCGAACCTACACACATAAGTATATATTATAACCAATACGTAGACTCATATAGTTGAGTCGGTTTCCATGGAAAATACCCTACACATCGCCCAAGAATGTTAAATAACAATTAGTTCCATATAAATTCTATTTCCTTATATTTTCTTAATTCGATTGAAACTAATCGTCATGCGCTTATTATGACAGTAATATATAACAATGACTGATTTATGCAAATATAAGCTGCATGTGCTTACTCACCATCGAAAAGAGGCCGGAAATAACCCACACGATCAGCGACAAATTCACGCTTCCGGTATAGCGCAGCACGCCAGTGGGCGACACGAAGATGCCGGAGCCAATGATCGAACCAACGATCACAGTGCAGCCGTTGATCAAACTCATTTTCGCCTTTAAAGTCACCTCACCACCGCCGCCGCCGTCGCCGCCCTCGCCATCCGTCGTCACCTTGGCCGGCGCATCGCCATTACCATTGATTACCGAACTTTTCCGTGAGGAATTTTTCCGATTAAGCGATTCAGTCTCCATGTTTGTGTGTGCTTTATATGTGCGTTTATTTCGACAATCAAGGCGTTAATTGCTTTATGCTAAACAATTAGAATTTTTGCAGAGGCAGCTGTTTAGCTTGTTGCGTGCTATTATTTATACCTTGTATTATTTATGGTGTGTGTTTATGTATATAAAATATGTGCAGGTGTGTGTTGGCGTGGAAATCTGTAAATAGAAGAATGATATTGGCGTTTGAGTAAATAAATTTGGAAATTTGTTGGCTTTAGTTAAAAATACACTCGTGTTTAGGCACTTGCAACTTGTTTGTTTTTGAGGGAGCTTATATATACATATATGTATATATGTACATACGTGTGTATGTATTTCTGTGCATAAGCAATATTTGCTGAACTTTGCATACATACACACATATACCCATTTATATTCAATTTGGCATTGAGCGTTTGAAGATCTTAATTTTCTCACCTTTTCATTAACAAAGTATTCATGTACAAATACTAACATACATATGTATATCTATATATTTGCACGAAAGCACCATCGGTCATCGACGAGGAAGCGATAAAAGCAGCCAAAAGGTTTGGACATATCAAAACACCGGGTCTAGATGGAATACCCAACAAGGTCTTAAAAATAGACCTTTTCAAAGCTCATTACCTGCTGTTTGCAAGAAATCATCAAACAGCGATTGGTTCTTTTTCAGAAACCAAACAAACTGGCTAGAAAACAAATCTAAAACTGTCCTCTTTTTATACTGGACACGTTTGGAAAAATTTTGAAGCAAATTGAGTTGCAGGCAGAGCACTGCATAGGCGTAACGTCTGTGAAAAATTTAATGGACTGAATTAACAGCTGAGATTTTTGGCTGAAACGAAATGAAATCGAATCATTTCTGAAGCGAATGGTAACAGAAGATGAAAACTGAGTCAAATACGACAATAATGTGCGAAAAGTTCATGATCCAAGCGTGCTGAAGCTTAAGAAATGGGCGCCATGCCAGGATTGACACCTCGGAGGGGTATGCTGAGTGTTTGCTGAGATTGGAAAGGAATATTCCACTATGAGCGGTTTCAGCCAGGTCAACCAACGTCTGACTTAAACGAATGATTCTCCATTTTACTGTCAACAACTGATTGGATTGAAGCAAGCAATCGAAAAAATCGGCCAGAACTGATCATTAGAAAGAGCTTCGTCTCCATCACGACAACGCTAGACCACATACATCATTGATGACACTGCAAATAATGGGAGATTTTGGCTGGGAAATTTTAATGTATCCACCTTATAGTCCAGACCTTGCACCAGCTGAGTACATTTGTTTTGGTTACGGATTTAATAATGTCTAAAGCGAAAAAATGGCAAAAAATCGTCGACAAAAAATGGTACATATTTAGTTCATTATAAATACAAAAAAAAAAAAAAAAATAATAATAAGGTGAGGTTTGATTAGAAATACGAAAAGACTTTTTCGACTACCTATAAAGAGTGATTTTGAATACAAAACAATATCAGCTGATTTGCTGAGAATTATTACTTTATGATACCCACGAGGAACCCAAAGAGTAAAGGGTGATGGTTAGGTTGCCGTAAAACTCAGTTCTGAGTCCACTGCTGTGACACGTGCTATAGCACGGCGAGACTGATTATTACCTGACGCATTTCCGGACCGGACATGGATGCTTTCGACAATATCTCTATAAGTACGGTCGCGATAACGTAACCGAATGTTCATTCTATGGTAATGGTTTTACTGCCCGAAATTCGAAGTAGAGTGTAGCGACTTATAGACTTTTATCAATGAACGTGTGACTCCAGAGTATTGTGGACCGCATGATACAATACAAACTTGTGTTTAATAAAGTGAAGAATTGGTCCGCAGTTGCTCTTCCGGAACTGAGCAGAAACGAAAGGCAACGAAGTAGCGAAAACAGAAGAAGTAGAGCAGAGGAGTGCAGAAAGGTGACCATGAAACGCTAATCTTGGCTGAGCTTGGTCCTGCGAAGAAATGCTTAACGGCGGGGCCGTAGGACTTATGTAGGTGTACTGTTAAGCAAGTTCAGCGTATGTTAATCCATACTGGGCGTGTTCCTACAAGAAGTGTACCCTCATCGTGCATTATGGATCGTACATGTCGGCTAGGACTGAAGGTAGCTACGATGTACTTGGCTGAGCTTGGTCCTACATATATAGTACATACAAATATCATCTTAATTGAATCCGCACATCGCTGGAAGCACATACATATATACATATGTATGTATATAAAATGCCCGCAAATAACCATCACTCCGCAAAAAGGTTTGCGCGTGTGCCGCGAAAATTTTACGCAACGCAAATGGTTAGCAACGAGTTGTCGTTGTGTAAAAATATGTATGTACGTGTGTGCTGTGGTCAATTTGCATCGCAACGACAATTATATTACTGCCAGCACACAGCCACATGTGCATATAGTTTAGCATGCGATTATCAGCACATTTGTGTAAATGAGTTGTCACACACACACCCATAAACTCTCATAAGCATGTTCGTGAGCGCTTGCGTATGAGCGACATTGACATTGACAAATTATGCTATCAAACAGCTATGCATGTATGTGTGTGTCTGATGTTTTAATAATTTATGTATTACATACATTTGTATAAACGTTGGATTATATTTATGTGTATATACATATGTATATGCTTGTATGTAGACACGCTTAAACTGATGCTACGTTGTGGGTGATAAGGGAAATATCAATTGCATTTTTTTCGTATTAAAACTTGATTTAATAATTTATGTAAATAAGTAATAATTGAGTGTGCTCGGCACGTTTTTCGCCATTCACTGGGTAAATCATGAAAAATGTCACCTATGTATATCAAAATGAAAGCAAGAGAGAAAATAAAAACGTTGACTTCGGTTGTCCAGAAGCGATAATACGCGTCACAGGTGCATTTTTRTAGCATAAAAGGGTGTAAAGAGTTTTTGATTGTGAAATTGATCGGCCAGTTTGTATGACAGCTATATGCTATAGTGCTAAGAGTTTCGGAGATTATTTCGTGAAGAAAAAGTCGTCAAATGAAAAAGTTTTTCATACAAGAACTTCATTCCAATCATTTAGTTCGTATGTCATGCATATGCTAAAGTTCGATACCGGCGGTTCCGGTGTTAAAACTAGTTAAAATTTCAGGCTGATATCCCAAAATTGACAGATAGACGAATATGTATATATATACTATATAGGGWCTCCGACGTTTCCTTTTGCGTGTTACAARCTTCGTAGAAAACTGTATAAACCCAGTCAAGGTTATAGAAAATGTATGAGGCATCTATCTACCTGTTGATGTTTTTTCTAACAAACTWCTTGACCGATTTCATACAAATTGCAGGTTTTCGTAATAAACGATCTTAATGAAAGAATTGAACTTGGATAAGGTCTCTATCTCTTGTACTAAACAATATTGAATATATTGGTTGTCAAAAAAGTCTTACGGTATTTTCGCTAGTTGGYGCTGAGAGCGCGTAGTTCTGGTTTTATTYGTCGCATCGGGTCATGCTATACCTTTTCGGAAAGCTCATTTCACGCGCTAACACATGYTTGATTGATTGTCGTTTCTTTTAAGTCGTTYGTGAGTTATAGCGTCGCAAACATGGAGCAAAATAAAGAGAAAATACGGCATATTACAGTACTACTACGATAAAGGCAAAAATGCATCTCTGCCGCCAATAAAATGGTCGAAGATGCGCCACGCTCCGGAAGGCCTGCCGTCGAAAATTGCGATAAAATCGCTGAATTGGTCGAAAGAGACCGGCATAGTAGCAGCCGTAGCATCAGTCAAGAGCTGGGCATGAGTCATCAAAAAAAAGTTTATGAACAATTGAAAATTCAATAAAAATACCGCAAGAAATACCGCAAGACTTTTTTGACAGCCTAATATTTAGTTTTTTTTGAGCTGGTAATACATACATTAATGATACAAGCGTTGTTATAAATATAAKAATAAAGGGTGTCTCAATATGAACGCTAAATTTGAATAAAATATAGGGTGCATGAAATAACAGAAAAATTCGAAAATACAGGGTGYCACGAAATTAACGCAAAATTCGAAGAAAATACAGGTTGTTCAAAAATKAACTCAAAATTGGAATTAAATACAGAGTGTTCCGAAATAAACGCAAATTTTAAAATTGTCGCCATTTTTGTAGRMAATCCTAAAAAAYAAAAAAAGGGAAAATCTCCTGAWCTCAGTCAACTGTCAAAGTYCAAGATGATTTGACGTTTAGCACCTGGAAAAAAAGACCAGATAGAAATCCTATCAAAACCAGTAAGGAAGAGCTAAGTTCGGGTTGCAAATATTAAAGCCAGGGAGCTACCTTCAGGTACATAAGGCAAGYTTTCACCCGCTTTTGTTCATCTAAGCACAAGGATTTMAATTTTTTTGAGTTAACTCGCATAATGACCAATATTTGCGTTATAAAGTCACCCGGTAGGTTGAAAATCCTTACTAGGTAATTTTGGTGAATAAAAATAGCCCAAAAAATATTTAAAATGTATTTAAAGAGTATTTTTAGTTAATGTTTCCTCTTGACATAGCCTTCTTCAAGAGCTCTGATGAAAAAGTGAAAGACGCTGTTTCAGTATTCTTCTAGCTAATGAATACAAACATTTATTAAGGCATATTTCTAGAGCTAGAGATTGTATCAGAGATACTGCAGTTTATCAGTCAAATAATTTATGTTATATGCAATTCAGTTAACTTAATTTATCGTATAAATCAACAACAATTTCACCTCAGCGGCTTCATTCACTAAATTCATTTCTCTCAACTGGTTCAATTCAATTTAAACAAATCTGTGTGTGTGTGTATGCAAATATTGTTTATCCAGTTTGTTAAATTCTAAGTCATAATAATAAAATGAGCTGTAAATTGGTTGGTGACGGCTAGTTTGTTCACCTTTTATCGTCACAGCCGTCGCCCACCTGTCACACAAACACCTGTGTTGCCAGCCCGTGCATACCCACCTCAAGTAATTATGTATGCATATAACAGTTAATGAGATGCAAATCAATTCCTAAAYGGTGCCTTAACAGCTGCTTATATAAACTGTTTATCGATTTTTTATCAAAGGCCATCAATCGAATTCATGTTAGCGAAAAAATATGTAGAAAGTAACAGTTAATAGAATTTTCTAATAAATGTGCTAGCAAATTAATTGTAAGGTTTTTACCTTCACACTAAATTTACAGTAATATGCATTTTTTTTTTGGTTAATTATATGAGTTCTGTTTTGTGATTAATCATAATTTTTTCTTCTAGACCTTATAGATGAACGGGTTCTGCGTAGAGCCTCATTCCTATAATAAAACCATGTTCGATTCGAACCTTTTCTAGTCGATATAATTGAACTCTACTCCCTAGTCTAAAAATGTGTATGCGAATACAGCAACAATATAATCCAATGCAAACAAATACATAAATGTGGACCTTTGTGAAGTGTAAAGCTTTTTTGTTAACTTAAATTATACCAGTCTTTTCGATTATATGAGCTCGATTCGCCATTCTTCTTAAAAAACTGTGTAATATTAAGAAATGTGATTAAAAATTTATTGTGCATGAAAACAAAAGATAGGTATAAGATATAAGAAACGTAGCAAACAGATCATGCAATATCAAAGTAAAGATATCGAGGAGATTGCAACTAGCTTACCATAGACCAATYTCAAATATTATAATTTAATGGTCAGCAAAATACCAACTTTGCGAAATGCCATATATAAACTATATGGTTTGTAAATGCCTGTAAACTTATCGAGGCGTTTYTTAGAGTTCTGTACAGCAGYTCTTCTGCTTTATSATATCYATGTTAATCTACTAATTGATGYCTGAAATTGAAGCTCCTGATCTCGGCGACATTTGCTTTCAAGRAGACGGCGCCACTTCSCACACATCGCATCAATCAGTGAATTTATTGACATACTCTTCGGYGAGCAGATAATTTCACGTTTTGGGCCGGTCGATTGCCTAGCAAGATCGTTTGATATCACATCAYTAGACATTTTATTGCGGGRATATGTAAAGTCTTAAGTCTATGCGGACAATCCCGMTCCGATGCMGGCCTTGGAACAAAACCTGACGAGTATCATTTGCCAGTTGAAATGTTCGAACAAGTTATCGAAAATTGGACTCTCTGATGGATGGTGGACCCTCTGAGACGTAGGCGCGACCAATGTTTGAAATAATTAACTCTAAAGAATAAAAGCCGAGTAAATTCAGCAATTCTCCAATTTTTGAGATATCGATCGTGCTTTTCTTATCACGACGTTGTCGGAACCGTAACTATTAGACAACTATCCTTTTCTCATCTGAAAGTATAGAGAATTTTCTAATAGAGCCCTGAGTGCTTACATAAATGAATTTCCATGATATTCTTATCATCTTCGCTCGCAACCTTAAGCCATTTGCTAGGTCGGTTTGTAAAAATAATAATTCTCTTCATCTTTGATGACGCAACACGGTTATATTATTACATGAAAACACTTACATTGGGAAGAGAAAACACCCGAAAATTGTAAATAAAATTGAAAAAAAAAAAAAAATTAATTTTGGRAAGTTGTTAGTACAGGCCTTAATTACTATGCCGAATAAGAGTGCGATCTGTCAACCAGTTTGATTAAATATTTTGCCTTTTATTTACAATTKMCAYGTACTTTYTGGTCATAATGTATGTATATAATTGTGTCAATTATAGAGGCAAATGTAAAMAAATTTTAGAAATAAATATAAATTTAATCGATGAGGTTTACTGTGCCACTGTGATCTTGTATGATCATGGCTCTCAAATGCTCTATGTACTATGTATATGCATGTATGTGTATGTAAGCGATAACAATCGGCTGCCACAAACGAAATCGCTTTAAAACAACACTTCCTCATTTAAAAATTTTCTATCACAAAAAACAAAATAAATATGACAACAATAAATAAATTTTTCAACGAGTTGAAGCGCACTGATAAGACAATCAAAAATTTAGCGCAGCAGACAAACAGGATGGGCACAACGCGTCAGCTGTCAAAGCGAAACAAAAAAGTTTATCACTTGCCGAAAGCAACAAAAAGTAGCTGATTCCACTCCGCTATGTGTCATATAAATGTACTATATATGTATATTATATATTAATACATAAGTACAAATAATGAGATATACACATCAATATGCCTTGTGCCTCACACCATTTGTTTATTTATTATGCATTAATTAATTACTTGTTAATAGGKTGTTTATTGAATTTAAATGTACTCCACACGCCCAGTATAACGAAAAACAACAACAAACACCGATAAAAATGGGCGAGATTTGCAAATTGCTATTATGCAGATTTACAAAGTGGCCGCACTTAATATGCACGTTCTAGTGACATTATTTTAGTATATTAATACAAGTGTATGTATGTATATATTACATTTTATCCGCTGCTGGATCGAAAAATATGGAAAAAAGTATTTTGCTGACCGTGAAAATAAAAAGTACTCGGTTAGTTGGTGGTAGGGAGGGAGGTTGCGCTCCATTTCAAATTCCAATCAGAGTGTAAGCTATTCGGCAAAGGTAAAGCAAGCATTGATTTCGTGCACCTCAACAATGTTGTTGTTTTTGGTTTGAGAATAGGGTATGTGGGGAAAAGCTACCAACTTAATCGGACACACTGAGCGTGAATAATCTGACATACGCCAAAAATTGTTGAACCTGCAATAACGATAGAGCACTTGAAGAAGAAACTTCTGCGTCGGTTTTTAACTTAGTTATAGTCTGTGTTGGGGAAGCAAAAGACGCCATATTTCTTCCCGCTCTTTTGACATTTATCTTCAGTAATATCTTCAGTTTGCATTTCATCATGGAAAGCTATACGATCCAATAAAGAGCCGAAATTATTAAAATTTACTACCGAAATTCTTAGTCAGTGGCCTCAACTTCAAGAACGCTACGTCCAATTTATGGTCGATATAACCAACTTGTTAGATCAAAAATTGAATCCAGTGGAACATTTTTAATACACATGCACAATACAAAATTTGCACTTGTCACTGAGACAAAGAAGTGCCAGTAGTGTCGAAAATATTGCTGCCGCTAGCGCATCAATTGAGGAAGATCGAAACCAGTATCWCACACATCGTTCGCAAGCGTTGAGCATCTCTGTGGCGCATTTTGCGAAAAGATCTTGGCCTACATCCTCATAAGATCAAACTGACGCAAGAACTGAACAAGTATGTTCGTGCATTGGGCTGAGCAACAACTTGAAAATGATCCGGATTTTCATCGAAATATCATCTTCAGGCAGCAATCCTCACGTACCCCATGAGTCACCATTGCATCCCGAAAATATTACGGTTTAGTGAGATTTATAGCCAGGCGGCGTCATTGGGACATACTTCTTCTGTGATGACCGAGATCGGTATATTACTGAGAATGGGGATCGCTACCGCTCATTGATAACCGTAAAATTCTTGCAACCCGCTCGCCCTTTCTTGTTAAATAATATCTGTTCATCCATGTTGCATGCCAAGCCTAATTCTGCAATGATTTCTAACTACTGTTTGTTCTCACCAAGTCGTAAAACATGGTCTTGAGACTTCATATCAAGAGCGTAGAAATAGTTCTTGAACACTTCCACATACTAACATATATCTTATGGCTGCAAAAACTCAGTTCTGCGGTAATCAATCTAGTCAGTTTTTGTATTAGTTAAGAGTTTACATTCTCTGTTTTTAACTTTGTGTTGTTTTTCAACCTCATTTCACGGTAATGTTTTGTAGATTTAGAAATTCAGGCACGTTGCTGCCGACATTACAAAGCAATTAAGCGAATATTTTTGAAATACATACAAACATACTATACGATCATATTTTGATCGCATTGACCTTTTGTCTGCAGATTTTTTCTCCCTTTCCTTTATTTTCTAGTTTATAAAAAAGAAAGAAATCAAGTACTTGCTGTCAAACAGACTTTAGGTATGCACCACAAAGCAAAGTGAAAGGCCGCAGATTTTTGAAGCTGGCATTGTATGTATGTCTGTATGTATRTAAGATTAAGCTTAGGAAATAGCAAAACAGAGCTCATGAAAAATTGTAGATTTGGGTGATTAAGCAGAAAATTAAATAACTACGTAAAAGGTACTTACWTATATATGTGTTAAGTACATTAGGGTAGACCTTAAATGTTGAATGAAATTAAGAATATTTAGAAATGAATATAAGCTGTCTCCAATTACTCAACTGTCAAAGCGGTTGTGATCTAACCAGKTCCATAAAAGGAGTCTTACAAATTTTTAATTTTTCTTGCTCTGTTATTAGTGAAATGAGCTACGAGRGTGTAAAACKGCAGAAGTCATGTGCAAAACGGTAGATCAGAAGCACACAAAATTCCTATTGGAACTCGATAGTAGAGTCTTTAGGAACTTGATGAGAATACTAACAGGTCACGTCTAGTGGCGTCATACGCCCGCAAGATGGGGCTGACAGATCGAGAAGACTGCAGGAAACCTAGAGCAAGGCACCAGAGAAACATTGGAGCATCTTTTGTGTACTTTTCTCACATTGACAAGACTACGCTGTAAGCATCTGTATAATAAACTGAAGYAGGTATCGACAGTGAGGCCAGAGTCTGTTCAAATTCGCGTCAAGAGCAGGAATCTTATATAATGTCTACTACTCTTGGACTTAGCAAGTGAACTCCATCTGGTATCCCAAAGAACCAAACTGGCATGTACTAAAGTACGTACTTTAGTTAAGTTAGGGTAATGTGGTAGGCCTGCCATTATTCTTGCGCTCCAAAAGCAGATATGTACTCTTCTAGTTTTGACTCTGAAAATGAAATTTACCAGACTTTTTACATTTCATATACATAAAGCTTGAGATATACGATTAATCTTCTCTGCTTGGTGTTGAGGTTAAAAAATGTATATATTTGAATATTCTACTCCTACAAATTGCTTGATTGAAGATCAAAAGTATTGCTAACAGTAATTTATTACATATATATGGTTACCGATTATTGGATGTTGTTAAAGAAATTTGATAATTTGAGCTTATCACCCTAATGTGTATACGTCGATWTGAATATATTACTACCACTCTTCAAGCAGAAGTTACCGATAGTTTTGAACTTAACTTTTGTGTAAAAAGTCTATTGTACGAGTTTGTCGAACTTTTTTTTACCGACAGATCATGAAATTGCGCTTACATTTGAATTTTGAGGGTTTTATCTTCGCAAAATGATTGATCAAACAACAAGAACATAATAGTATTTTATAMAAAAAAAGTAAACCAATAATTGCCAATGGTAGCGAATCGAACAATCAACTGATGTAAATCAAATATACCGCAATAATCTGGCATAAGCCTACAATTGCAAGTTTTTATACCAATTTGATATGGTATTCTTCTTGTTGATAACTTTTTGACTAGAGAGTGATGCTCAAGCATAACGCGCATAAGAAGGATRTATCGAATATTAGGTATGATATAACTACTGCAGGAATAACAAGTGATCTAACTACTTGTACTACCTCTTTTCAACAGTCTTTCTTTGATAAATCACAGTTTTATTTGGCAATTCATCATGGAAAAGCTTACGCATGAACAAAATTTACAAATTGTTMATTTTTATTACGAAAATTCACGTTCTGTAARAAAAGTGTTTCGTGTGCTTCGTTTAGCTTATGAGCAACATAATGGGCTATTGAGCGKACTATTCGCAAATCGTCACCCATCTTTAGCCCCAGTATTCATTGTTGGATAATATTCGACCAAATAAACCATRTTCAGCACGCAGTGAAGAAAATATAGCATCGTAGCTCAGAGTGTGTACGAAGACCGTGGTTAGTCGATTCGGCGCCGTTTGCAGCAACTCGGACTAACGTTTGGAACGACTTGGTGCATTTTACATTGAGGTCTTAAAATTAAAAGTTACGAAAATACAGCTTGTGCAAAAATTTAAGCAGCTTGACCTTTCCAAGCGACATCGCTTCGCGATATGGGTTCTTGAAAAGTTCCCAAAAGATCAGAAGTTTTCGATACAAATTTTGTTCAGCAATGHGGCCCATTTCTGGCTCAAAGAGTATGTAAACAAGCAAAATTGTCGCATTTGGGATAAAGAGCAAGCCGGCGGAATTATCGGTGAGAACGCAACCGTCCGTTATCGCGCCATGATAATCGACTATTTGATGATTGAAATTCAAGCTAGTCATCTCCGCGACTTTAAGTTTCAACAATACGGCGTCACTTCCCATCCCCATCAATCAATTGATTTATTGAGAAAATAGACGTTCAACATTTGAGAGAGATAATCTTCATCTTCTTAATCGTCAGAAKAAATGAGAAACAAGATACGAGTTATACAATATTTTCTAACTCAGTAGTAGATTTAATCAGATCTTAATAGAGAGCATTCCCGAGAAAGTTGTCTGACTATGGAGAGGACAAATGAGTACGTCTATGATATTTTTAGAGATCAGAATTGCTTTGTAATAAAACATTTGTTCAAATAAGTATAGCTTTTTTTTATTACTAATTTATTATATTGGTTTTCTTTATACATAAATCGATGAACATTTATACAAGTAAACAAAATTATATTAATGAAKTAACTACGCTCTTGCTCCGAGTGAGCTTTTTGATAAGTGTATATTTTATAAATTACGGAGAGTTTTCTTTGATACGAGATTTTATATCACCACAAGTCAGAAAAGTGTGAAATTTGTCATATTTCATATGAAAGTACTTAATATCTCTATATCGTTTTATTAAATTTTTGAAAAAAGCTATTTTTCTATTTCAAAAGTGTTTAGGCTTATAAGCTTCTGAAGGCTTCCTTAGAGAAAATCTCGTCTGAGAATAACAGTGACCGCAGCGCCTCCTGGAAGCTTGAACAAAGCGCAGAGAGAGCATTGCATACTAGTATTAAACATCGAAAAGGCTTTAGAATATGATGATATCTCTATGGCACTTAGTGAAGTGTCTACTTAATCCATCCTGAACAGTATCCATCCTGAACAGTATAGGTGCTGATACATCGTTGGGTTAGAAGCCATTTCTATAAGAATAAGAGCACAATGGAACGACGATAACATGATCAGGGAAGTCTGTTAAGGCATTCCGCAAGGTGAAGTGCTATCTCCACTGCTATGGAGATGAGTGGTAAATAAACTGTTAAAGGAATTAAACGGCAAAGCCAGAAGCCTTTCTCCCTTTCCCATGCACTGCTGCTACACAGCGCTTGTAAGACCAATTCTCTTATATGGTGTAGTAGTAGTAGTGTGAGCAACAGGCTAACCGAAGTCCACCTATCGTAAGCGAAGGAATGGATTCAGAAGCTCTCTGCGCTGTGCACAACTGGAGCTCTAAGRACCACTTCAACAGCGGCTCTTGAACTAGTGCAAAGCCTGCATCTATTGWCCTCCTCGTGACTATTGGTTGCAGGAGAATTTAAAGAACTTAGAACCTTCCGTGATAGCTCGGTTGACGGTTTAGCAAGCACCGATTACATGATCCCAATTTTCAACTATAAAAAAGTTTCAGTGTAAGCACATAGATAGATAGCCTCGCACAACCCATTAAATATTTATACGGATGGCTCGAAAATGGAGGACGGAGTTGGTGCGGGGATTTACTATCCATAGTTAGCTATAAGACAGCTTTTTGAGCTTCCARACTCCTGCAGTATATTTCAARCAGAGGTMTYTGCTATTAGAAGTGCGCCGAAGTATAATTCCAAAGTAAAAATCTACATGGACAGTCAAGCAGCAATCAAGGCCTCAACCTCGTTTCGTACAACTGATGGCTCTGAAGATCATCCCTGCCAAGGCTTATAATAAATGTAGGAAAGTTTGGATTAAGCGTTTGAATGATTGATGAATGGCTTAGAACCATATTTTRAAGAAAGATTTGTATTAAAATGTGTGAAAGTGTTGGTTTTTGGTAGTATGGGTCAATTTTGATCAGATGGTGTTTTCAATAGTATTTCAAAAAAAATTTTAGAAACTGAAATTTTATTCATAGTTTTTTTTTTTATATTCGAAATATACACTTAGTGTTAATATTGTTAGATATAAATTTATGGAAAAAATTTTTATGCATTTTGCACTCTTCCTTACCCCACTTTCTTAGAAAAAGAGACAACAGCTTAACGCTACTTTCGTAAATATTTTCCTGACAAACAAAAAAAAAAACAATGAATTAGCATAATAATAAGGAGAACTAATTATTCTTAGGCACTTTTCACTTTCTCCTCGTTTATGCGCACTCATGCCTGACTCTAAGTTAAGCGCGAATTCTTACGAGCTAACCTTAACCTGGTTTCAAATACTGTGTTAAACCAAAAACAYAAAAACAAAAAACAATTGAAGTACATTTTCAGTCTTAGTACCCACTTCGAATTGTATTAGCAATTTTTGTAATTAGCTGTAAAATAATCAGTATTAATTCACATTCATATTTAGCTGCCTCACAACCTGGCTATTTTGCTCACCTTCCTCTTTGCCACTASTCAACTTAATGTTTTTTGTCTTTTTGTAATTATGCAAAATTCGATTGGAAAATTAGCTGATTGGCTGGCTRAGTGAATGGCATAAATGCTATCGAAGCAAAAACAAAAATGCAATATAATTAGATAAATGCCAGAATGGTGTTTCTAATGGCATAACTGTTTAAATGGAATTCGCAGTTATTTTGCAAGAGGTCACTTAACGCTTATGTGTATGCCTAAAAGTGTAAAAGTGTTTGAAATGTAGACATTTAACGAGATACTTTATTAAGAAAATTTCGCGTTCATATTGTAAAATTAATGCTTTAATTCCATTAAGATTCGTAAGGGAAACCCGAGCCGMGTTAACAACAGTGTACCAGTTGTTTCTTCTTTTCGCTATTTGGCACCAATTCGAGATATCAAGTGCAGCCAGGTCCTTGTCCACCTGATCTCTCCAACGGAGTGCAGGTCTTCGTCTTCCTTTGCTTCCACCGACGG
>NW_017537017.1:93275-100053 GCF_001853355.1 Bactrocera latifrons
TTCTACGGAAGACCTTTTATGTAATGAGATATCGCGACGAAAATAGGCGTTCACTTTGCTCATGGATTATTTGTGAATGATATCAAACATTCGGTGGAATTGGCGTAGATTGTGGTGTCCCACTGAATTGTGAATTGAGCAGAGGACAGACTTACAGCAATTATAACTGAGAACAAACGCTAAAAATGGGTCTATCCTATAATAGTATTCGCCGCAGCTACCCGCTAGAAGGAAATACGGAAACATTCCTCCATTTTCTCTGTGAATGTCCAACTCAAGCACAAACCAGACCCCGTTAATTTGGAACACATCAGGTACCAAATCTTGAACGGCGAAAGTAGTCTGAGCAAAAGGTGAAACGAGATAGCAAGTTTACAGACGATAAGGCATTAACGTGTCGCATCCAGCTATAATTCCAGCTATAATTGAGCCCAAAGTGGCAGCACTCCTTCCTATCCACTTATATATCTACATTCCTACCTACAATAGACGGTTGAATGGTCGAGTTATGTCAGAAAACTCAAAGAGCATTGTAAACGGGAGACAGTTTAGCTGGGAGTTAATGTTTCGAGGTTACGGTTAACGACTGGAGAGCAAAGTCCTGAACTGACCTATTTTAAGAAGCTTAATCACAACTTAAACGATGTTGATTGGAGAAGCAATGTTAAGTTTTGACAATGTCAGAGAGATGTAGTTGTTTTTGTGCCTCTTTGAAGCCGATGAGCTAGTGTGTTCTTTGAGAGATCATACCATGAGGAGGTTTACTGTGACCTATACATGACAGTATTAAAACTTGGAACACTCATAAAGTGATTTGGTTCTACACCATTCTTATCATGTAGACTTACTTTACCCCGTCAATATCCTAATCGTATTAAAACCATAATCGAATTGATCTTAAAGATATCCAGCGCTAAAGGTTTCTTAGTTTTGCTAAATAAGTTGGAAGTTGGTGGTAAAGAATTTTCATCGCAGTAGCGGTTTCTCGTTGCACTGACTTAAGTTTTGATAATTAGCTATACCCTTTAGATAGCGAAAAATCCATTTGATATTGACGGTTATGTAACAATGAAATTTCGTATCATTATTTTCACTCTTTTATACTTTCATTAGCGCTTAGCCTCCATTAGTGCCACCTTTATGTTAGTCATTAGTATAGCGATATGCATATGAGCCCTGGTACTAATCTATGCAATATTCGTGTGTGGCATGTGCATGAGTATTTTCATTTTCTCAATATTCATAAAATATACTTAATGTATGTCAATATATATATTCGGCAAGTGAGAATATACATATGTTAAGCTTTTTGCGTTCAGACAAATTACAATGCAAGGATATATCGATTTTCGGTTGAATTGTGTGGCATAGTAGGTTGGTCATGTATTCAAAGGAATCTGGCCACCATTTATTTGCTTAAATACTTAGTGTGACATAACCATTATTTGCTTATACGACATACTTAAATAACAGTTATTAATTTCTCAATAAAAAGTAGAGTCATTAAGTGCCGCTTTTACTATTTTTGCGTGAATTTTTTTAGTATAAATATTGTAATTAATCACAGTGCGTAGCTTTAAGTCTGAGTTCAAGAAAAGTTTAAAAGCATGACTAAGGAAAATAGCTCGATGTATTGTGAGAAGAAGGTTTCTAAGAGTATGTCTAAGAAAGAATCAATATTGATAAGTATATATTTGACTTCCTCATATTACCATTGACGAGCTCAAGGCACTCGTGTCGAAACCGTCGCTTTTATTATCCGAGTTGCTTGAAATGTTAGTGGAAACTAAACCGAAAATGTTCTAAGGCTAATATAAGAGACCATTTGACTAATGTTGTCTACAGAAAGTAGTTAAAATAAATTGTAAAGCACCGAAWTAAATCACAATATCGTATATACTATACCGACATAAAGTGATTAAGCACCCTGTATAAATTTATTTGTTTATATGAAAAAAAAAAATCATTAAGTAATAATAATTACACAGTAGGCATAGAGGCATCGATTAAGGGGAATTCGTTGGTCCAATGACGCATTTACAACAAAGTGATAATGGGAAAAAAGTTATAAAAGTCATTTTATAATATAAAGAAAGAGATTTTTAATTTTTGTACACTCTTCGTAATAAAGATGGTATATACAACATCGGGCAAAAAATAGTAAGACTTTCTAATCAAAATTTCGTTGAAGTATTTCCTTTTTTCAGGTTGGTATAACTGTTAGTAATATATGGGCCAAATATAACATAACATCAAAATGATCATTAGCCTTTCTGAAGTGCATTCGGCGATTGATTTTTATGATGAGTGCAGTGGTTCACAAAAAAGTTTCATTAAATTTTGGTGTAGAAACGTTGCGAATGTTGGAAAATGTTCTCGGTGATAATTGYTTGTCGCAAGCAAGCGTTTTTGATTGGTATAAACTATATATAGAGGGTCGAGAGCTCGTTGATGATGAACCACGTCCAAGACGGCCATCARCAGATCATCAACCCGTCGATAAAACGAAGGAATTGTTGCTTGAGAATCRATGATTAACAATCAGAAATCTTACTGCCATCGTTGGAATATCTGARGTATCGAAAAAGAAAAATTTGAAATATCATTTCGGCTTAAGGAAAATAAAAAAAAGGATTGTTTCCAAATTCACTTTTTTTTTTGGAAAAACAGCTTCTGTGAAAGAATGCTTAACGACTACTACGATGTTATGAAAYAAATTGTTACTGACGATGAGTCTTGGATCTATGCTTACGGCCAGGYAACAGACCGACTACCGTGACRAAGGTGAACCAAAGCCGAAAAAATYACTTCAARGCAGTTCAAAAAKCAAGGTTATGTTGAGAGTTTTCTTCGATTATCTAGATGTGGTACCATTCGAAAATCCTTCCGACTGGTCGAACTGTTAACAAGGAATACTATTTGAGTGTTATGCGTCGTTTGCATGAAGCTATACTGAAAAAGAGGCCGGAATTATGAGCGGCCAACTATTGGTACTATTGTACCAGGATAATGAACCTTCGCATACTGCATTGTTTCTTTGAATATGTATGTAGTTCAATTTTGTCATTTTCTTTTAAAACCATATCTCCGCACTTCCATATCGTTGCACGGAGAGCACTTGAAGGCATTTGCTGATATTCTTCATGAGTTAGTGATCATCTACTATGTTGAAAGCACCAAATAATCAAGTTTAMAGAATTTCGTACCTCCCACATAACTGTTTTATTAGTCTAATTCTTAATTTTTTCTTACAAAAAATATTTCTGCTACTCACACGGGGGCTTGTTCAACAGTAAACTAGTTTTTGCCCACAAGTTTATTAATTTCTTTGTGAATATAGTTGCCAAGCTGCACTAGAACTTGAATTCCTTAAATTATGTATTATTTTTAATTAGCATACTGAATTTTACTTTAGTACAAATACTAAAACACCGCAAACCGGCTTTTGTTTTTGCTTCACAAACAGAAAACCACAAATCAAGTTAACTGGAATTATTTAGTATTTGCTTTAGATAAACAATTTGACGGACCACCTATGCATATATGCTAATTTTAGATACATTTATACTACTTAGATTTTTTGAAACGCTTCCATTTGTATTTAAACAAAAGCGAAAAAGTGTGTGTGTGTGTGCGTGTAAGGGTATGCGTAAACACATGGCTTTTTGATATCAAAGCAAAGTGCATCTAACTTCTTTCTGTACCAGTGAATTTTGTTATCTACCTATGGGCTTAACATATATACTAACATAAATTTAATATAACGAACTTAAAATATTTAATTAAAAACAAACAAAAAACAAATTTGTAGAAAAACAAAAAAAATTTTATATGAATTTTTAATCAACTAAGCTTTTAGCATTTTGTTGTTAAATTAACGGTATTTCTCAATCTTGTTAGATTTTTTTCGCAAAACATAACGGTATATTTTAATATTGTTAGCAATTACCACACACAATTTGACAAACTAAAGATATAAAATTAAACTCGATTTATGTCATTCTTAAGAAAAAGAGTTGTATATGACTTCGTCAAAGTAAAATTCTGCCAAACCGCTACTCTTATCTCTCCACAGTTCGTTTTGCTGTTGGTTAGGTTGATCTTCTGCGTATAATTTTTATCTGCGCTAGATTCTCAGCACGCTACTATGTTTTTAATCTAATGTTTTTAACCTACTTTGAGATCACATTTATTATTCTTTATTTGAACTACTTTGCTACATTATTTGTTTCTCATTTGTGCATCTTCATTCCCCTTATAACTGTTTCAACAATTTTGCTTCAGTTCATGAAAGCACACCGGTCTTTGTCGCTTTGAAATCCTGCGTTCCTACAACTAGCATTAAGCTAMTTCATCATCAGTTTCGCTACTGAGGAATCCCAGGAAGCTGAAAATCCAATGAGCTTGCAGGAAAAGGGCACCCGTACCTCACTCGTAGTGTAAAGGGAGTTGGATCTCCATTGTCACTTATACTGGAGTTCACGGGTGCTTTTCAGACGTTAGTCGACAATCAACTTATGTGCTATTGTAAAATTCTTCTGGCTGAGAGTAGATTGTGGGAAAAATGCTCGCCTTTACAAAGTTCATCTAGACGCAATCGGAGGTGTTCTTACTGGACATTGTTCAATGGCGGTTTCAGGCGGTAAGGCTAAAATGCCAAAAATAGCCGAAACTGACATTAACCGCGCCTTTTTGTATTGGTATTCCTTGATAGTTTGACCAGTCGGAAGGAATTCGGAGTGCACAACATCTCGATCGAAGAAAACTGTCAACATAACCTTGATTTTTGACCAATTTTGACGGCTTTTTTTCTGATCTGAACTACGATCAGCCTATAGAAAGTATTGTTTCACAGACGTTAAGGCGACGCTGTTTTTCGAAAAAATATAGTATTATTGGAAATAATTGTGTTTTAATTTTTCTTCAGATTATTTTGATGTAAAATTTGTTACAGATGTCAGACAGTCAAAGCCACCTAGAAAAAAAAAATGTTTAACGAATGGGTTTCGCCAGGAATGTAAATGAAAAAGTCTTACTGCTTTTTGCCCACAGTAGAATCGGGTAGTGAAACTTAAAAAACATATCTTTTTGAGCCGTGAGATCGCCGTGAGATCAAGTTGATCATCTGAATTGAATCGTGTGAACGTCTAAGGCCTTTCAAGATCAAATAGTTCTTGTAAGAGATGTGCATTCAAGCAAAAATGCTTCTATCCACGCATGAGTTAGAAAGGTCGATATATGCCGATCTATTCAAAAAAACTCACTTTACTTAAAAAACAAACTATACTTGGATCTCCTATGACTCGAAATGAAATTTAAGATTTTTCGTGTTTTAGAAAACCAGTCAAAATTCGAAGTCACTATTCAGAATTGAATTTTTTATTGAAATTTTAAGGATGATGATGTAGGAAATCGAGTAAAACACTTGATTTTGAAAAGGTATAAAAATATATACAAAACTTTTCCAAAATAATTACACAACTGTAACATAACTCGTGTCTTACGGATTTTTTTTTCATTCTCGACTACACGCTTCCAACGTGTTAACGAAAAAAAGAGTTTTCGATTCAAAACTTCCAAAAAAAAAAAGCAAATTCAACACAAAAGCTTCACAATTTTTATTTACCTTTTTGTTTTGTTATTGTTTTTCACTGCAGCTGCTTCTACGCACTTTCCCGCCACTAAATCGGTGGATGCTGCGATGCGGATATGTTTTTGTTGCACTATTAAACTGTACCACAATAAATCACCGCCAAAAATCCGGTTGCACAGAATTTTGGACCATTCAACAATGTTTTGCAAATCGCTTCGTATTTACTTTTTTTCYTAAACACCACTAAAATGTAGCACAAAACGTTCAAAAGAACTTATTTTATGCATTTGTMGCATAAACTTTAACACACACACATACACAAGTGTAGCCACTGCACGCGCGAAAGTCAATTCGGTGAGTATCAACCGAGCAACCGAGCGTTCAACAACTGAACGTGTTCAATGAATGAGTGCGACTGTTGTTGCGATGAGCTGCTGCTGTTGCTCAAGCCGAATGAGAACGCACAACATGAAAGCTRCGGCAGCAGTGGCGGCATCAACAGAAGAAGCTATTAAAGCTAACAACAACAGGCTACGACGATGGTTAGGCCAATGCATGCAGTACTAGYACGAAAGCTAATGTTTTTGCTCACTCCTGTGTTTATGCACATGTGTTCGTGTGTGCTGCAGCCGAAAGCAAAGAGGTTTGCGCGAAAGCCCATTGCTGCGTCGTCGGCCAAGTTACAATGTCAGCGTTCTCATTCACGCGACTACGGACTGGTTTGAGGCCGGTCCTCGTAGCAGCTAAGAGTTCATAATGCCGGTAGAGGTTAAGTGTTAACCCGTTCTGAGCATATGTGCTTTTAAGGCACAAATAATATAAATCAGCTGTGGCAGCTGCTGGATTTCGGCCAATTATCTTTATAGTAGTCTKATTGAGCTCAAGTGGCCGGTATATATAAACCGTTTTATAGAAACAAAACAATGAATCGTGGATAAAAATTATATACATACTTTTCGTGATTACTTGCCTATTAAAATTTGGCAAAATCTTAAAATGAAAGAAATTTACTAGCTTCGGAAATTATAGCTAAATTTCTAGAAGCATTGCGACCTCTTCGCTGTATGTTTTTAAAATTTGAACTAAAATCTAACAGTTAAAGAGCTTCAGTGGCTCCATGTTCTTATAGAGTTTTATGGTAATAATCAGTCTTAACATTTTTTTTAATGGAAGTAGTGGCAATTC
>NW_017537017.1:101169-108473 GCF_001853355.1 Bactrocera latifrons
TTTTTTTTTACTCTCGTTTCAAGCTAGCCAATTAGTTTCCAACTGTTAATTAGTGAGGGTATATGTTTATGCAGCAAAAARCTTGTCTGGCGATTTTTACCATGAAAAAAAAACAAAATTGAACAACGAGCTTGTAAATRCTGTATTTCCAATGAAATCAGAGCTACGAAATCATTGGAAATAATGCAGAAGTGCTCTCGGAAATCTACTTTATCATGCATACACGCATTCAACGAAGATCGCGACACAACACATTTTATTTAGTGTTTTATAGAATGTTAATGCTAAACTAGTACCGAAATAGCTGACTCTATTGTAAAAGTGACGAGTAGAGGTTGGAAAAATAAGCCTGACGACTTTCCTGAGGACCTTACATTTATCAAACGGATCACTATTGATATAAGACGTGGGTTTATGAATATGACGTCCAACTCCCCAACAATCTAGAGTATGACGCTCCAAAAGCCGAAACCGAAATAACCAAAACTCACTGAAGACATTGAAAGCCACCCTAACCAAGGCTTATAACCAGTGTATGGAAAAAGGGATCAAGAGTAAGCAGCTTGTATTGATTCCACTTGAGTCTATTTGAAATCGATTATGAAAATTTGCAAACAATATTAAGAAAATGTTGTTTCTTTTGTCAGTCCGGTTTGTTGTTGATCAGACGGTATATACCTATATGCAATACATATATAAATTATGACTCATTTTGTTTGTAAAAATAACTTGTTTGTTTATTTAATGAACTAAATACATTTATTTGGAAATAATACTTAAATTGTTTATATGAGCTGACAAGCACGTGGAATATGCTACAATTTATATACTGTACACACATACATACAAATATACGAAGATAAATAAGCACACCTGTAACAACTCAGTATCTGAGCATCTTAGCATCTCTGGGGGGGATCCACCAGTTAATGCATGCTACATTGTTCTGCGGTTTMTTGGTTTGGATTTTTCCTCTGCTTGCCCGCCAATATGTATTGCTACTAAGAATAATTATAACTTACGCACATACTTCRTCATATGCATAAGAGTTATACGTAACTGATCAGCTAGCTTGCTATTTGCGGTTAATTTGATATCTGCTACCGTTATGTAGAAAAGGGTGACTTTGTTTGTTTATGAATTTAAGAATTGTGATAAGTTATTTTTCTGAATTTCGTAAGCTTTCAACTACGTTAGTCACTAATAATTATATTTAAATGCGTGGCACTGAAATACGCACGCATATTCCTTAAGTCGGTTCGGCAGAATTTCTAAAACTCATTGTGATAATGATTTGTTACAGTATTCATACTTCACCAWTCTTGTGGTCCGATACTGTTGGTTCCGCGAAATAAACAGCTTCTCGGGGAGAAAAGCACGTGGGCAAAATTTCAGACTGATATCTCAAAAACTGAGAGACTACTGCGCTCGTATACCGATCGGCATGGCTAAATCGACTCAGCTTGTCGCGTCGATCATTATAAATACATACATACATTGGAACAAAAATATTGACCAACGAATTTATCTCAACATTTAGTATTTCCAACACATTTCATGTGCGGAATCGTTGTGAATATTCGAAAAGGGTTAGGGTGATTCAGTTTTAGTAAAAACACAAGCCTAAGGGTGGTGCATAGCTTTCAAAGACGGTTGAGGAATCGTTGAAGACATGCGTCGATGATGAAAATATTTAAAAAGTGATGGAGTTCGTTCGAAAGATTTTGGTGGATATTTTGGGTATGCGTTCTTGCTTGATTCGTCCCGATAAAGCTGAACCTTTTTCAAAAAGGGTACCGTAARCTGGTTCCTTTGGATATGCTTGATCGTGCGAACTCCGACCCCACATTCATGAAGAGCGTCTTAACTGCCGATGGGACATGGGTTTATGAGTTTGACATGCAAACAAGTCAACGAAAAAAAAAACCACACCAAAGCTGTTCAGAAATTAAGGCGATGCTGATTGTTTTTTTTCGATATTCGTAGTTTTTTGCATCATAAACTTTTTACAGCGGAACAGACGGTCAATAGGGAGTTCTACATCTGTCGAAAACGAGCGGAGCTGTGGATACAATTCCTGAATTTTACGCGATGATAATGCATCATCGCATCGAGCCACGATTGTGATCAAAACGCGTTGAATACTATCGATCAGCCACCGYATTAACTAGATTTGACTTCGTGTGATTTTTTTATATTTTCTATACTGAAATTGCTCATAAAAAGTGTTTATGAAAAGTGAAAGTGGAGAAATAATGATGAATAATAATTTTGTGTTTTATTTACAATTCTTGGGTACTTTTTTGTCGCAATTTTCATAATGTCTCCCATGTTTTCTTCTGGGTATGGGAGAAGAGAGTTTTGTGGAGTTTTTGTCTGACCTTCCAAAAAATGATTTTTTGTTGATGCTTACTCCGATCTGGGTCAATTTAGATTACTTGTAAGATGCTGTCGTCAATGTCGCTATCGAAAGAACCAGGGAAAGTAGTAGCTAAAATATCAAGCTTTCGAGTTTGCGTGATTTTCTTAGGTTCCGCGSTGCTCTTAAAGCTATTCTACATGATGGATTTGACGCATATCACTTCATTCGTGAGTGTCGTTTGACTTTTTTTTGAAAGGTGATTGTTTATAGCAAAATTCATAAGCGATATGTTAGATAAAAAAAAAAAATAGATGTCGTTAGTGTTTTTCAAAAAAATTTGTTGGGTGTTTCACTAAGGGTTTTAATTGGGAGCATGTACATAAAATTTGTAATTCAGCAGAAATCAAGATGTTTGCTATAACGTTACTGGTAACAATCGCTGTTGAAAACCTTTTCCTTAAGCGCMCATCGTCGCATAGTCTATTACTTGGCATTATGACACACCCTGTATTTGTTCACATTATAAATAGAGCTTAAATCAGTTTTAGGTTAAACGTGCTTGTTGAACCTTAGTCATATTAGTATTTCGTCTTTGCARAAATTAATATTCGTATACGTAGTCGCTCACATTAATTCTGCATCGTTTAGCGCAGATCCTCCTCAGCYATTTGATGTGTGTTGACCAGAACTTACGAATTTTTTATCGCTTTTCGCGTAAAGCTCACGCCACTTATTTGATATAATGAGTATAATTGACAATATCCTCAAGTAACTAAGCGACACGCACACAACTAAATGAAATAAATAACGAGAAATTTATTTCTGTAGTTAAACGYTGGCTATACGAGGGCCTGTAGTTATATTTGGTGATTAAAAAAATTATAAAAATATATTTTTACAGATACAACTATTCGTTGAATAAAAAAATATAGTTTTCGAAGCAAAAGCTTAGACATTTGACGTCCTTCTCTGTAGTAAAGTTTTTTCTTTAATGCTGAGTCCTTCAGAAAGTTTTGTTATGAGTGAACTGTTTCTTCTTCTGTTGAGTTTCTTATATTATTATTTATTATAAGAAATATCGGTTATTTTATAGGTTATTTTAAGGGTTATTTTAACGGTCATGAAGATTATTGCTGACTTGCACGCGTTTATTATGCTTTGATTCAAATTATACTAATCCTTGGTTGTCTGACATTTGAAAATACAGTGTGAGGCTAACGAAATTTCGGAAATCTTTAAATTTGAAATAATTGTATAATAGGTTTTTCCAAGAATTAATATCTTTGGTGTGCCAAATTTGTGAGGTTATTTCTTGATACCTTATAATAAACTGGCTAATATCGAATTAATTAAAATAAAATATACTAGGAAGTAATAAAGTTAATTATTCAAGTTTTTAACGGTTTTTAAGCCCACTAARTTGAGTTCCGTCCACCCTTGTAAAGCTCGCTCGCAAGTGCTCTTCATCATTTGCGAACCCACTAAGTAGAATTGTRTGAAAGCACTTTAGTTGATGTACTATTTAAAGTGATTTCATCATCAAACCGCGCTTTATATTATTTATGATACAGTGTGTGATAAAAARAAAACTCCAGACACACTCGCACACGCACAGAAAACCGCAATTCCGCATGCGGATTATTTAATSTACGACTACAATTTCTTAATATAACACAAGTAGCGTTATAAATAAATGAAAGATCTGCCTTTGTTATGGTGTTTGTTGTTGTGCAGGTCAATTCTTTTTAATATATCAAGCAAATGATATAAAGAATGACCACTCATCTGAACTCACTATGCGAGTATGATATGATTGCCCACACAAACTGAGAGCGTGAAAATGTTGTTCGGCTTTGTTGCATCAGTTTGTGGTAAATTATGTTTTCTTCATTATTTATTTAAGTACAAAAGCTCAATTTATTTGATTAAAAGTTAAATATTATAATGCTTGAAAATATTAAAGAAGAAAAGTTAGCTTGATTTTTGTGAGCATAATCGTTTTAGCATACACTAAACAACCGTTCAACTTGTCACCTCAACCTCCCTGTCTCTGGTCCGTCATTATTCGCCTTCATTTCTGATCGCAGAGGATTGTGAAATAATTGGTCTCTGGTTGCTTCTAGGCTAGATACATATTTATAGCAATAACCKTATGCCTATTCCTTCGATTGACTGATTGACTCGCGAGAGWTGTCCAGCTCTCTTGMAATCTCTTTAACACTCACCAGTTGAAGAGGTCGAAGATCGTCCAKAACGAGGCATGTCTTCAACRATCTTTCRACTGTCTTTGAGRACTTTGTGCCACTCGTAGGYTTSTATTTTAGAAAAAAACTGAATCACCATAAGCCTTTTCCAACATTGCCAATGATTACGAATACGAAATTTGATTATGTATACAAAATTTGAGATAAAATCTTTGTGCGATATTTTACTTYTTTTAGAATAACTTTTTTAAGTTTTAATGAGTTTTTACTCGCAATATCTGTCGATAGTGTCGATGGAATTAGAAAACCATATAAAGTGAAATCTTTTGCGCTTCTCCACTTCTGGCCTAGCGTTGAAGTCAGTCCTGGGAGCTTTAGTGAGTTTATTTTTGTCCAACCGACTTTTTTACATTACTATGTCCTCAATAACAAGTTCAATCTTCAAGATATCAGAACTAAGTAAAATTTTGTTAATGGAMTTTTTATTAGATAATGGGATTTTGAACTACAAATAGTCAGTAGTAGAGTAATGAGCAGAAGTCTTGGCGCTGGTTGATAGTTTAACTCTCTTACCCCAGTCTAATATTACAAATATAGATCGTCTTCGATTCGTCACKTCTCTGCTCGCTAATTTTGAGCTCTGCTCTCTTTTCAGAAATTGATAAATGAATACAACAACAAAGTTGTTCAAGTTATAAGTTAATTGTATAAGTATACCCAATTAAATCCTATAAAAATCCTAATGCCATTCACCACTTCGGGTCGAAGGCATCTACACATACACATACATATGCATGAGGGATTTGTATACATACACATACATATGTATGTATATGTATACAAATCCCTCATGACTATTATTCATATGTACGTACTAATTCCTTTCAGTTACCATACATCGCCTTTTTTACTTAAAACGATCCTTTAACTGCAGGYTGCAAGTGGACACACCTTTGACATTTAATCCCTGAGGAATGTGCTAAGTTATGTTTCATTGCATATTAATTGCGTGYTGAATGAACAAGGGTGAATAAATTGGAATAAAGTGCAAGCGATATTAATTTTCACGAATGTCAAAGGAAGATCGTGCTAAGATACTACACACCTCACTTTTATATATTATATCGTCACTTAAAATGCAAAATAAAGTAACAACATTTTCGGAAATTTCCAGGCGAAAGAATAGAACACGTTATTAAATGAGTGAAACAAAATTTAAATATTGGTTAAAACAGGGTTGTATCTGATGGCAGTATCTAGAAATGTTGGACATAATTATGTATGTACTAATATGTTTGTAATTTGAAGTAGTGGTTCGTAATCAATGAAACACCCAATTTCGAATTTTTTGATCATACGTTATTTTGCATTTTAGGTGACGATATACATATGCATATATTTCTATGCGTTTGTTTTTTCTATACTTTTATGCAGATTAGTAGCTGTGAAAGGAATGAATTCGAATTTTAYAATTTTTATGCGCAAAATTAATATCGAAAGGAGAATGCAATATTTTGAGATATTGCTTAAACTTAAAATCTCTCGGAATTAGATATCCAATTCAAAGGGATGTAAGAATTCAGACTTCTTCATCCCGTCAGAAATTTATCGATTTTTTTGCGATTCATGACGCTTCCTTGAGTTAACTCTTGTGAMACGAATACCTCGAGCTTCTTTCTATATCCAACCATAGTTAGTTGGTTCAAATCAAAACAGTGCTTACATTAATGATACTTTTGAMGCGTTTTCAAACTATACTTAGTCCAAAACTAAAAACTGTTTTACAAATTTGTTTGGTCCACATGTCATGGGTCCGAAGCCTAAGTATAAGCACGCTGCATACCATGTGGATCCAAAAGAGGGATACTTAAACATTAAGCAGATTTTTCGGTAAAAATCAAATAAGACTGCTGTAATTACAGGAACATTATAGCAACATTAGCAATGCGGAAACATCTAAGCGGTTAAGCAACATATGCAACTGTGGCAGAGGCGTAGCTGCTTGAATATATACTTTTGATTAATATACATCATTTAATCTTTTTTTTTCTTTTATAAGCGAATATTGTTTTTGGTTTGAATTTTTTTTGAAACCAGCTTTCAGTTTTCGGCCACACCGAGTTGTCATCTCTTTTAAAATTTAGCACATATGTAGATTGATACAAAATATTTAGTTTTCAAGATATGAGTAAAGCGCAAGAGACACTTAGTTGAAAATCATWGGAGAAGAGTTGTCACTAAAAGTTTATTGCTAGGGAATGCAGAAATATTTTGCAAAATATTAATAAAATTCAGTGGTGTCAAAAACGAGAAACTTCCACTTGAAAACAATTTTGAAGATCATTGCCACTTACTTAAAAATTATTTTTATTAAATTGAGAAAGTTCTCAGATACTTTAAGTAGAAACAAGTTAATTTCGTTGTTGCCAGCTGGTGGAAAAAAATATCCTAAAAATACTTTAAGTTTCCAAATTAAAGTTAGAAAAGAAAAAACTCAAAATTGGAAAATTTTTTTAGAAGAGTTGCCACTCATTTTGAGAAAAAAGCTCAGCATAATATTGATAAAACTAATTTGGTGTTTTAACTAGTAGACTAGAAACTTTCTTATAAAAATATTTTTAAACTGAGTTGCCACTTATTTGAGAAATTTAGAATTATTAAAAATGTGGCACATATCAATAAAGTGCTTTTAATGTTTCAAKGTGGAAAACAAAAAGTAGTGAGCAAGTCAAAATCTT
>NW_017537017.1:109226-157650 GCF_001853355.1 Bactrocera latifrons
AAAAAGCGGGTTCGATGACCCACAAACCCTCTTTTGCTACGCCACTGAACCGCGTAAATTTGTGTGACGTACGCTGCTATCGGCAGGTAGTTGTACAAACTAACATACATACMTTAGCACATGTAARTAAATATATATGTATGTAWTGAGTGGATAAAAGTACGTCACGGTTGCTTATTGGTAATTACCGGCAATTGCATCAGCCAAATGTGAATGCCTCACTTTTACGATGAGACTTAACAACGAATTATAGCTATCGCCAATAAAGCCAACACTAATAGGTAAAAAAATTGTATTTAATTGTCTTTGAGGAACTAAATGAGCGTTATAAATAATTGGGTTTTTGCAACACGACTGTGTTTGCAAAATCCGTATCGACAGTTATTGCAACAATTGCAATGGAATGCTGTTACCGGAATGTTAGTATATAGCAAAAATTTGGGTCACAACTTTTGTTATGCAAATTAAATGATTTAAAGGCGCTCGAAGAGACGATTTTCGAGGAATTCGAAAATTTACAGCAGAGGAAATTWAAATTTTTTTACCTGGAGGCGCGTATTTATGCTCAAATGTAGACATGGAACAATGTGTGGCGCTGTGTGGCGCTAAATTTTGAACGTATTTGTATTTACATGAGTGTGCTGTGTCTATTAGCACACTTTGCTAATTTTTCCATGTATCTCCATAAGCCTTCCACAGTCCATTACACAGTGTTGACTGTGACGTCACAACAATGCCAGCGCTATTGGTGGGTGTGACGTGTGACGTATTTTAGATACATATATATAACTGTATAGTATTGCAAATACCTATATAACAGTATATAAGCACTTAGTGGGCATATTACGGCCCACATATGGTACGCGGTAAGCTCTTTTGCTTTGGCATATTGTTGYTGTTGTTAAGAGTTCACGCGAATGTCCTTGCAGAAGTGGTTAATAAGAAAAGTTATTATATATGGTAGACCATGTAAAAATATAGTATGTACGTGTATGTGTTAGTGCGCGCTTATTGTAAGCGGATCAAATCGAATGTCGTCTATTTTTAGACTCACACCCACGCGTTTTTATAAATCATGCCGCTGTGCTTGGCATTAAATCGAAAGACATGACARCCAGCAAGCATATCCATWAGCATGTATGTATGTATGTTATGCGGACTTTAATAAGCTGTGACTTTAAGCGTTGTAATGAAGGACATTCAGCTATTAAATTTCGTTACAAAGAGAAAATTCTAAATCGAAGCGAACTCAATAACCTTTTTGACTTGTGCAAGTCCTTCAACGGCGTGTGAGTGTAAGCTTACCACGTTGTCTGTTGTTGCCTCGAAACGYTTGACGATGATATTTTACAACTTTTACCGCTCACGAAATAATTTTTGTAACTGTTTATATATTAATCGCACAATTATTTGAATATTTTTCAGAAAAATTTTACCACCGAAAATCAATTACACGCAAAACACACGCCTCTCTTCGTCACACTGGAAAATCACACACGCCTGCACAGTATCTGAAATGGAACTGAAARCGTTGGCTGTCGAAAGTTGCTTAAAATCGTCTCGAAATGCTCTCGTTTGCTTTATAGAAATCGTCTTTCGTGTATCTTATGGGTACACAGCATCCACATTTGGAAGCGGCAACGGCAGCGTAAACGCAAGCGTTTCGTTAGTCTTCGTTTGYTCGCTGGTTCGTTCGCCGCTCCCGTTTCCGCTGTCACGCCAAACWTACTTTCGTCCCTACCATACCCACTAAGGTTCGTATGCGGTCGTTTCATGAATTCTGTAAAGCGACCTCAATGTATGTAATCAAGGTAGTTGAGTGTGYCCACTTGGTAGCATCCTTCGTGCGGTGGCACCTAGTTGGTGCCGTTGAATATACTACAGTGGATGGAAAGAGATGTTTAATTGGTGAAAATTTATAGTTGCTGTCACTAGTTGCTTCGATATATTATTTGGTTTTAATGAAACAGTTTTCAACTTCTCTCCTTTTGAAGCTATGATTGTGTAGGTTTAAGTCTTACTGGTCCGTTCTTAATTGTGTCTATAATTTCGAACAATATATTCTTGATATTGTTGTTGTTATAGCGTCAGAATTCTTTCGAGTTGGCAATCCTTGGCCGGATGAAAATCTATTTCCGTTCTGGTTACGTAGCCCCAACTGTCGTGGGAATGTGTCTAGTACTGATCATTTAGCCATTCTTTTTCTTAAGACAATAGAAGAAAACATCTACCTCGGCTGCCCCGAAGCGTTTTTTATAGCATAAAAGGGTATAAAAAGACCTATAGTTGTCGGATCTGAACAATGTGTTCGCAGATTGTAGCGATTCCTTAAGATAATCTGTGCCAAATTTAACGACGATACCATGTCAAATAAASAGTTTTCCACTTGAGTGACTACTTCGACTATATTCAGACGGCCGGACATCGCTAAACCGAATCGGCTCGTCAGGTTGTTCATTTATACATGGTATTTATACATATGTCCAACGTTTCATTCTTTGTGCTACTTCGTGGCAAACCTGTTCAGGGTTGAATTAAATAAAGGTAATTAATTAAAGAGATATGACCGCTTGATTTTCCATCTCCATATACTTATATCTTATGATTTGATTATCCTAGTTGTTTGTCTGATTCATAATTCTCGAAAGTTTGGACATGATGAATCAAAGAGTTTCAAGAATATTTGAGCTCACTCTGGCTCAGATAAAATGAATTGAGTTCTTAAACCAAAATCAGATAAATATTCGATTTAAGCGAGTTGAGATAAATGTGAAGTTTATGTCAGGATAAGAGAGTTCAACATTGTAAACTTCAGCATTTGCTGTACGATGTTATACCCTGAACAGGGTATATTAAGTTTATCACGACGTTTGTAACGCCTAGAAGGAAGCGTCGGAGACCCTATAAAGACAGTATGTTGAGCTGATTCGATTCGTCCGCCCGTCCGTCTGTATATATACGAACTAGTTCCTCAGTTTTTAAGATATTGTTTTGAAATTTTGCAAACGTCATTTTTTCTTCAAGAAGCTGCTCATTTGTCGGAACTGCCGATATCGGACCACTATAACAAATAGCTGCCATACAAACTGAATAAAGTTCGTGTATGGAAAACTTTTGCATTTGACAAGATATATTCACGAAATTTGGTATAGATTATTTTGTAGAGCAACAATGTAATCTCCGAAGAAATTGTTCAGATTGGATTACTATAGCATATAGCTGCCATACAAACCGAACGATCGGAAGAGCTTGTATGGAAAAATTTCGCGTTTGACGTGGTAATAATATAATCTTCTGAAAAATTGTTCGGATCGGATTACTATAGCATATAGCTTCCATATAAATTGAACACATAGTTACTAAAAAAATGCACCAGTGAAGGGTATATTAGCTTCGGTACAGCCGAAGTTAACTTTTTCTTGTTCTATTCATCTTTACCAAGTTTCTGTAGGTAAGGTCTAGGATGCGCTACAAAATAGTAAGAAATTATTCTAGTGATCAGGGTGATCCTTTCTCTGCACAGGGAAGAGTTTTTTGTATGTTTGATTACCGTTAGTTGTCAGTTGTTCAGTTTCAGGTGAAGTCGCTTCCCATTCTCCTTTTTATAGTGCATGGCTGGACAGTTTTATAAATTTTTTTCTCTCTTGATATTTTCCGCAAACGGTGAGCTACTGATATGATCACCGTAAGCTCTATGAAAAGAAAAYATTTTCAAAATATCTGCTTAAAAAGCACAAAAACTGCCCACCGTGCGCACAGCATCGTTTCAGCTAAGGCGGCTCCTGTGCCTTTTATATTTCGTCGTATAATTGTGTGTACGTAYTTTTTATGTTTCGGCATGGCAGACCTAAATTATATGTTTTCGCAGTCTGAAACACATACAAACAAACATAAGCCCTAACATACCCATTTATGTATATATTTACTTGCATACATTTTTAAGTTTCGCAAAAAAGGTTCGTGTATGCTCCCTTTTGTTCCTGTATTTCTCTAACATACATACATTGATACCTCCACGATTGTATGTGTAATTGCGTGCACTTACAACCGTCCATATCTATGTCTATCACGTGATTTTAATGCAACTGCCTTCGAGCAACATAAATTCGGTTACCACTGCGAGCTTCAATGGCATGCTTTCAGTTTGTCTGTGTAGATTTGTGCTTTTTATTGCTCCTGTTCGTGGCAGTTGTGTGTGCCTCACGGTGGTTTGCTCTCTGTTGCTTTTTACACTGCGCAGGCTTGCGCTAAAGTTATCGGGTTGCCAGTTAAGTTTTATATTTACTAAAAGTTTATTGTTGTTGATAGTATTTGAGAGTTTTTTGTGGCGATTTCTATACTCTCACGACATGTTTCACAGCMTATATAGAGTTATCTATAACAAAAGAATCCAGATGATGTTACAAATTGATTTACTAACGCCTGAGTGAGAGCGATTTAAACAAAATTTGATAATCGCCACCACCATAAGAGGAGAAACCGTGGAACTCTTYTAAGTGTTGGCCGAAAAATATGAAACATTATTCTATCAGATATAATTGAACAGTTTTTTTGACTGTTACGCGAAAACTGTTAATAAAACGCAAAATATTTAATTATTCATTAATACTTATTTTGTCGCTTTCAAAGTCATCCCCACCAGATGTAATACACGGTTTTCGCAGTCCTCGAAAAATTTAACCGCTGTTTGGGACGACCTTCTGGTCCTTCAGCAGATTTTGTTTTATCTAAATAAAGCTTGCTAATGATTAATATATGATGATTAAAATATGACATTAACATATGATACATTATATATCACTTTTCACAAGTTTACAGGCTAAGGAAAAACGACATATTGGTCTACTTATTCAAGAAGTTTTAATTAGAAAATAATCGTTAGGTGTACTTTTGTTGTAATTGCTGAACATTTGCATTTTTCGTTTTGTGACTCTTTTGTAATTAGTGAGCGATAGTTTTATATAATATGGTTCAGTACTACAAAAAATAGTAACATTGCCTTCAAGTTTTCCCTAATAAGATGAATGTAGTATTTTCTGTTARTAAAAAATTACATTTCTGTTAGTCAAACTTATTTACAGCCCCGTAGAAAACATCGAGCTAGTTTTATACACTGAACAGGGTATATTAAGTTTGTCACGGTCGATTTAGCCATCTCCATCTGTCTGTCTGTCCGTCTGTATGTCTGTATATATACGAACTAGTCCCTCAATTTCTAAGATATCGTTTTGAAATTTTGCAAACGTCATTTTCTCTTTAAGATGCTGCTCATTTTTCGGAACTGCCGATATCGGACCACTATAACGTATAGCTGCCATACAAACTGAASGATTGGAATCAAGTTCTTGTATGGAAAACTTGCACATTTCATAATGTTATTTTCTGATCCAACAATGTAATCTCCGAAGAAATTGTTCAAATCGATTAACTATAGCATATAGCTGCCATACAAACCGAACGCTTGGAATCAAGGGCCTGTATGGAAAACTTTCACATTTGACGGGGTATCTTCACGAAATTTGGCATGGATTACTGCTTAAGATGTGTATAAGAGACAGCTTATACCCTGAACAGGGTATATTTAGTTTGTCACGAAGTTTGTAACACCCAGAAGTAAGGGTCGGAGACCCTATTAAGATTATATATAAATGATCAATATGTCGAGCTGAGTCGATTTAGCCATCTCCATCTGTCTGTCCGTCTGTCTGTCTGTATATATACGAACTAGTCTCTCAGTTTCTAAGATATCGTTTTGAAATTTTGCAAACGTCATTTTCTCTTCAAGAAGCTGCTCATTTGTCGGAACTGCCGATATCGGACCACTATAACGTATAGCTTGTCTCTTATACACATCTAGATGTGTATAAGAGACAGGTTTATAACAGAAATGCACTTGTGAAGTGTATTTAGCTTCGGGGCAAGCGAAGTTAACGTTTTTTCTTGTTTTTATATTGGCAATAAAAAAACGAACATTTTGCTACTCGAATTTTTCATAGATATAAATTTTGAAGTTGTGTGTTTGCACTTAGTACTACAAGCAAAAAATAGTAAGACTTTGTTCATAATTCTAAAATTCTTAATTTATTATTCAAACTCTATGTCATCCCTCAAACTCTAAGTAATCTCACTTGGCCCCAATACACTTCTGCTAACGTTTTTTCAATCCTCAAAACAGTTGTTAAAGTTGATTTCCGGATTAGTGTTCAATGCGTATAGCCATTCACTTTTAATGGTTTCAATTGATTCAAAACGGTTTCCTCGGTGCAGTCGTTTGAGTTTGCTGAATAGCCAGAAGTGGCACGGAGCTAAACCAGGCACGATATTGGTCGAAAATTTGGCGAAAAACTAACAAAGTAGCAATGCAGTATGCGACGGTGCAAATCATCGTTGATTCTCACGTACTAATTCCTTTACTTTTCTAACTTTCTGTACGTTTTGGTACGAGAAAYTTGATTCCACAGACAAAATTTAATGGAACTTCTTTGTTGAATAGTTTCACTTATCGTAAAAATCGCCGAATGCACTTTATGTACTTCAGAAATACAAGCGTATACTAAACACTAATCATTATTTTGATTTSAYATTTGGCACAGCTGAGACTGAGAGTTATATCAACCCAGAAAAATAAATATTTCGAGTAATGGGTTTTCGCACGAAATTTAAATSAAAATTATAASTAATATCTGTATTSGCGAACGCCCGGCTGACTYTRWCCYATATGATTGGTGATTGCATGAGAGRAAGCTTGATAAAACCTTGTGAGCATTTTATTAGTAAGTAGTCTTCTACCTGCATGTAATCTCTTGGAAATTGGCAAGTATATGAAAAGTTCAGTAACACCCGACCATAGTGCTTGTTAAATAACTTGTTTAATAAAATATTCTTTTCTGCAAATATTGTCTCTAGCTAGTTAGTTTTAGTACTGCGCAACGGAAACATCAGCAATCCATACATCATAGGCACTGGGATAAGGCAAGCCTGTCCTATCTCTCCTCTTTTCATGGCTATTTTCCCAGAGGACATCATGAGCACGCCCACACTACACCGTGGGGAAGCTAACAGAGCAACTCGAATATTTGAACTTTGTAGATAACACTTGTCCACTATAGTATAAACTCGTCTAAATCTAAGAAAAAGGTCCTGGTCGAGCTGGCACGCACTGCGATGACCGGATATTAACATCCCAAACACAAAGCTCATGACAGTTAATCACTTCAGCATGAGCCATTTTCTGACAATCAGGAGACTACGAAAACTAAGTGCCATAGGGTCAGAAGCAGATGCCAATTATAGGACGATAAAGGCTAGAGCAGATGCAATTGGGGTGGACAAGCTAACAAATCTTCAGAAGTGTTAGGCTCAGAATATTCTCGGCATGTGTGAARTCGACGCTGTGTTATGGGAACATGGCTAGTATTGAACTCCGTCACCCAGTGATTATAATCACTTATAAACAAGTGYCGAAAATATCATCTGCTGAATATTCTGGCACAAAGTTATCGAGTTTAACTAAAGAATAACCTGTCAGGAAACAAATAAAGCGCTGGATAGGTCATGCTCTGAGGAAAGAAGCCGAAGWCGAGGCCAATTGAAAAAAGGTCTTATCTTTATTGTATCGTGACGGACTCTTGTATAGGTCTTACGTTCGCGTGAAGAGTAACAAGAAAACAACAAAAAAGTTATCAAGTATATTCATTAATCTGGTGTATATATGTATATTATTGATTTTTTTGGCGGTCTTCAAACCAACTCTATGTTCTTGGACCGGTTATTTAAGTTTCAGAAATAGAAAAAAACTTGTAGGAAMTGAATAAGAGATTATTCTTGTTTGTATTGCATATTTCTTTTGATACCTGCGTCCATATCAAGAGACTAAAATAAAGTATATCATGAGATATCCAATTAGAATCAATTTATATAGACACTGAGTCAGTACTTTAATCATAGCAGCAAGATGAGTTCAACAAATCTGGTGTTGTGGGGGGACGTGGATTCAGTAAACTGGCATAAACCAATAACAACTTTCAAATGTTGGACAGTTCTTCGAAAAGCTCCCATACAGAGTAGACCACATAGTACTTTTAGAGCGGACAGCATGTATGCACTACATTCAGGCTAATGTGAAATCAGCATAATAAGCTCGTTTTTATACTAATTGCCCCAGCTTGTGGACAGAATTCACTTTAAGCTCTCTTTCTCTATCACCCCGAAACTCAACATCTTTGATAAATCGCTATTACCGACAATTACATCGATTTTACTAATCTCGAAATATGCCGTTACAAATTTGTGTATAAAGTTATGGGAAAAGCTTTGTTGTAACTAAAGTATGACCGCCAGTGTACCTCCAATTACTTTTAGATACTTCTCAGTGCCAGATGAATATGTATTTAAGCTTTTACTGGAAAGCTGCATGACCAAAGCTTGTGCTAATCGCGTATAGATGGCGCTAAATGAGCTTTCCGCTAGCTTATTTTTTGTGAGCCGAGTGCGTGATGCAATTATGTACATGTATAACTTAAGGTTCACTTCTTCCACCCTGCACCCCCTCGTCTTTCAAACCGTACACCCACTTATCTATTTATTACTCCGCAWTGACTATTCCACTCTCGCTTTTCATTTCCTACATGTCGCATATGCAAATAGARCTTTCTTCGCCGCCAATGAGGCATGAGGGCACACTTATTAGTTTCTTTTTACAGTRCTCAAAGGCGGAATTTCGAAATCGTCCAATTTCTAATGTCTGCAATATGTATGTATGTTTGTCTGTTCGTTGGAATGGTTGACAATATTGAACTTCGCAACTTCGAGTGGATATTTGAGAGAAAGACGTCCAATATAAAACTTTTACTCACAGCGGGCATTTAAACTTTATACGGTTATTATTGTGACTTTTTCTCGATTTGCTTACATTGTTRGAGCGGAAGAAGCCAAAAAATGGCAAATATTAAAAGTGAAATGAATGAACGATTGACTGCCGGAAAGTGAAAGAGTGGGCTGCGTGTGTCCTCGTTTTTATCCAATATCAATGGGATTAAATCCGACAGCTCACCTGGCGTTTTTATTGCACCCGCTCTGGCTCACGCCTCTAACGACCTCCTCGTAAGATTTTTTTTGAGCACCCCATGGCCATTTTTTGCGTTTGAATTCATATGAATTACTAAATGTATACATATGCATCGAAAAAGAGAAATGCACCCATTCCGTGATCCTTTAGGCAACCTTCTCCAAACATTTTGATACCTGTGTCAAATTATACCGTTGCACCCGCTTGTCCGGCTGACAATAAACCGCCACCTCTTTGGGAAATTGCCAACTGTGTGCATCGGCTGACTGCACTTCGATAGGCTTCCACTCTCCACCCTCTYAGTTATAGCTATATGATACTTTTATTCACATTACATACCTGTGCTTTGGCAAAATACAGTGTGCGAAAGATGCATGAAATCAATAGTGAAATTTTATTAGAAAAAGAACTGTTGCTCTCTTTAAAAAATTACTATTTTTTTTTACTAATTTCTAGACTTGAGGTTCTTAGTATTTTCATTATCTACGCTATGAAAACTCGATTTCGTAAGACGCCTGCGGTCAAAGTACAACCGCTTTGTGATTCTAAGGATAACAAATAACGGGGTTTCAAATAAGTGCAAAAGTTTTTAATAATAACAGTTTGGGATATCAATGAAAGTCTTTAGACCTCAGTAAGTATAATCGACGCCATTATGTGTGGAACTCGCTTGGCCATCACGAGCACGCTTGCAGAAGTCCAGAAGCTGAAACCAATTTTCAACGGTTTTCAAGCATAACTTGGCCGATATTGCTGTAATTTCACTTTCGATATTCGTACGAAGTACAACAATCTTCGCTGGCTTGTTGGCATAGACCATGGACTTAACGTAGTCCCTGGCGGTCAAACTGCTTTAGTTCTTGCGTCAATTAGATCTTGTAAGGTAAGATCTTTTCGCAAAATTTGCCACAACGATTTCACAGAGATGCCCAACGCTTGAAAACGACSTGTCAGAGACTAATTTGGTTCTTCCTCAATTGATGCGCTGGTGCAGAAAATGTTCTCGACACTGCGGGCACTTCTTTGTGTCACTGGCACGTTAACATTTTGTACTGTGCCTGTGGATTCAAATTTTTTCACTAGACGCTCAATTCTTGATCTGACAGGACGATTATGACGACCATAAATAGGAAGTAGTGCTCTTATAGTTGAGACCACTGACTCGGAATTTCTGTAGTAGATTGTAATAATTTCCACTCGTTCTTGGATCGTATGTCGTATGTCAAAAATTGGAAGAATATGGCTCCGTTTGCTGTTCCTATCGGTCTACTTTTGTAGCGGCTTTATTGAAAGACCTGTTACGACTGGTTTGTGATTCCAAGAATAAAAAGTAGTTCAAGTTTTCACAAGATCAAATTGATTATCAAGTAACCCATAGTTTTGAATTATGTACTTCTAAGATTAGTACCTTACTTACCTCTTAAGTTAGTAACTTACCACTTACCAATCGAAAAAGGGATACGGCCGGATAAAATCATATTCAATACCAAACACGTAGAACCCAGGGTTGTGAGTAATAGGTATAACCGCTTAATCCTCTATTTATTTGGTTTACATTAGGTGTTTKTTCGATTCGGCACTGTCTACGGCTTAGCTAATCAAATATTGCTATAGAAGATTGGAAACGAATACTTTTTATATTTAAAGTAAATTGGGAACTACTGGAGCCTTAACAATTGGTTAGCAACTCGTCGTCGTAATGGTTCCTTACTACCATTTCACAGATTTTGGTTTCAAAAGCATCACTAAGAAGCAGAAGATCTTACTGCTAAAACGTAGGTTGCTTAAAATTATGGGTTTAAGTACTTTAATTCTATGTTCTTGAGAAGCTAAAACAAGCCTGTTTCTGAACACAATTTCTGTTCATCTCTCTGTCTAAGTCTAAGGCTATTTGAAGTCGCAACCATCCGACAAAGTCACCTTTGGTGTAGGCCTTCAATAAAACAGACTGAATCTCTAAATACAGTAGGTTGAAGAAAACGATTAGAATTTGACGATATGAAGTAACTTTTTTTTACAGTTATATGAAGCATCTACCTTTACAACAATATTCTTCTCTAAATTTTCTTCTTTCTTTCTCTAAATTTCATACTCGCCATGTATTATTGGACGTCTTTTGTCACCGTGCACTGTTAAACGTATGTACGTGGGTATATGTGTGTGTATTTGTCGGCGATTTGGTCAAGTGAAAAACCCATTGAAAGGTTTTGTACATGTCGCCTGTGCAGCCATATTACGTCCGTTCCGAGTGATGCCTGAAAATCATTTGCATAGTTCAAAATCAATTGAATGCCGCCGTATGTAAAATGTACTCACACYCGAATTTGTGGATATGTAACAGAAATGTATTTAAATTCAGTTTTAAAAGTTACCCGAAATTTGATTTTTTGAAGAAYACCGATTGAAATATTAGAAAAAAATTTAGTCCAATTTCCAGAAAARTAACACGGAACGTATTTCCCTACAAAGAATAGAGAACATATATTTATAAAAGTATTCAGAGACTTTCGCGACATGAAAAATAAGGGCTTCAGACTTTAGAAGATACTTAGTTGAATTTGCAGCAGAATAAATTTCTACGATAAGGAGGAATAAGGTTTGATCATCTTTTAGCAAGCAGTAAAGTTTTTGCTCCATCAGCTACTTTACAAGAATAAGCCAAAGGCAAAGTTAAGACTACAAACTAAGGATGAAGCTTATAAAGGCTTCAGTTAGTTAAGTTTAAGTGGGACTTTCGTTTCAAATATTTCGATGTAATGTTAGTAGTCGTGATAGCTAAAAACTTTACTTTTTTTTTAATAAAATAATAAAACTTATACAATTCAGTCACTTTTATGACAGAATATAGTCCTCAGAATTGCTGTGAACTTCATCATCTATTAGGCCTTTTGTACTGGCMTTATGAAATTTACAATTTCTCTATACCATACATATAGTATGTATGTTTTGCATTGGTTTCTTGGCATTCATTGTGTTGCTTAAGTTCTTAAATACTCACACATACATGCATACAACCACATATTTCTGAAGTTGATTTATGTATTTATGGCTAGTCTTCCTCATACTTTYACTTTCATGGCAGCAAATCGTCAGAGCAGAACTTTTTGCTTTTGAAATGTTTATTTGTGGACGAATCTAATCTTGAGCTTTTCATAATGTGAGGTGCGTAGTTCGATAAGTAAGGATACCGAAACTTGCAGTAATTAAATTTTTCTTTCTGTGAGATTTTAATTCGTTATGCAATTGACAAGACCTTATGCAAGGAAATGGAAATGAGTTTCTGGTGCATAAAAATATATGCACGGCTTTATTGAATAAGAAGGAACTCTACAGTTTGAAGAAAACTTGCTACAAATGTTGATTTTTTTTCCTCTYTACTGGCGTAGACACCACTTACGCGAGTTAAAAACAGCGCGCTGGTCGTTCTTCTTTTTCAGGGTTTGATGCCCATTGGAGATTCCCAGTGCAGCCTGCTCTTTTGCAACCTGTTCATCTCAATGAAACGGCTGATTTCATCTTCTTTTGCTTCCATACTGATTCCATCCGCCGGATACTGATTCGAAAACCTTCAAAGCTGCAGAGCTACATGAGCTAACCAGTGTAATAGCTGTCTCTTGAATCTCTGTCGCCGTATATCTCGATGTTCGCCATCTCCTGTTGTTATGCTTTCACTGCCATTCAGCAGGTTGGAGAAGTGTTCCCTTCATAATTTCAATATGCTCTTGGTACCAGTCACTAGATCACCTCTGGGGGTTCTATAAGAGTAAGCTCCGGTCTTAACATCTTCTGTAGAATTTTCGAGCATTACTTCTATCGGTCACTTTGTCAAACTCTTCATACTTACGCCAATTCGGCATATGCGTATAACTTTGCAACATTGCGAGGTAGGCTGTCTGTTTTCCCTCCACTGCGATGCGGGTACGACAGTCTCTTTCGACYTTTACGAACACCAATTGTTTCGGTTGCTACCGTACGTAAGGAGCTCGAAATGCCGTCGTACAGTTCCCTTATACAGTATTGCTGATGAGCGCTCTCAGAGAACAAGAGTGCAAGTTGCGTAGAAAATCGTTTGGAGCATCTCGTCGTTGTACCTTCCCTGTATTTRCCGACGGRCSTGCTTTGCTGTACAGAGGCGGGCGTGTATCTTCGCTACAATAAGATAGTCATATCGTYGTAAGGTTCTTGAAAAGTATGCACTTCAATAATATTAGAGACAWGTCGTCCATCTATCATGATCAATCTGAATACGAACTTTTCATAACGGAAACAGCCGAGTAGTTTGATGTATTTTCATGGAATCTAGTATTGCAGACAACCATATTTCGGCCCCCAGCGACGTCGATCAGTCAGTTTGGAAATGCTTGGTTAAGAAAGCTATGGATCTGGCTTTATTCCTTAATTATGGTAAATATTCAATCCATAAATGTGCACCGACTTCATAGATTACCACTAAAGTACGCTTTTTATCTAAAATACTGTGAATTCAATCAGCTAAACCAAWCAAATCACACTATTAAAGTTTCGCACCATCCAATTAGTCACAAGGTGGGAGCTTGTGAAACCAATATCTTACTTTTTATTCGCGCATCTGCAAATAACTATACTGCCGACGATTTCGAACTCAGCTCCAGTCGGCGCAAATATATTGTGCTCCTTTAAACCGCTTCATTGCTGCCAACACACTCCACCAATGTGAGCGGCAACGCCTGCAGCTGCTGGCGTTAATATTTTCGCCACTGTCAGCGACAGCCGGACGACAGGACAAACGYACAACAGGATATGATGCTGTGGCAACTACACATGTACAATAACTACAAAAAACTTTACATGTTGATTGCGTGACACCGGCAGTTGACGGACCGATGGACTGCCTCAAAGCTCAGCGCAGAGCTCCGAGCTCAGAGSAAAGCTTCCAGCGCAGCGTGAGTGCGTGGGTGCGCCCAGCAACCGAACAAGTAAGTGAGTGAGTGAGTGAGTGACAGAAAGTCGTTGACAGCTGCTGACCGTTTTGCTTGTAGCGTATTTATTTTTGCACACCTTTYAACGACAACGCCCAAATCAGCCAGTCACTCGTGTCATCATCAYTGCTCACATCAATGTTGTTGTAGGCTTCCTTTTTCTTGCGTTTCGAAAAGTTGAGTTAGCGCTGCAAAAAATGGGAAGCAGTCACAAATAATCATAAAAAATGTGTTGTACCTGCAGTTGTTGTTGCTTCGGAGCGCGCTACCATATGCTGTCGGCTATTGCCTGTCGGCTGTCTACTTCGCAGCTTAGACGCTTTTATCCGGGCGCATATTTCATTGCGCATTGTTCATCTCTAATACAGTTATTTCAGTTGATTTTGCTGCTTTTGTTGTGCCTATTCGTTGCATGYGCTTTATTGTGTCAGCTTATGACAACAAAAAACAAAAACATCGCTCCACCAAACCACTCATCAATGCCACAAATGCAATTGCTGACACCGAAGTKGATGGGTGAGCTGAGTGGTAATGTTTTGGGTCTACCATCCGGTATGCCACAACACTTCTGGCGACTGCTGTCCTTTATACTCTAATTTTTTTCACACTTTTTAGCTGCTACAAAAACAAAAGGTATCCGCGAGGGCGGTTCGATTAGCACTGCGCTTACAAGAAAATTTAGAAAAATTGTGATTTATTTCTCCATAAAGTCTCTTCTTAGCTCTGAAAAGTGTTTAAAAAASGCCTCCTTGGACGCGTTCACCATCTCAAGCGAATTAAATTTTTGTCGAGTAAGCGAGTTCGGTAATAGAAAGAAGTTTCGTAAATTTAGAGATTGCGGTAGCTGGGTAGCAAATCGTARTCTAATTTGATCTATTTGACCATGTGTAACTCAGCTTCGAAGTGGTCCAGGAGCCTTGTGCCCTGTTTAGATCTTTTCAAGTTATTGTATGTAGATCTTCATCTTCTTCTTCTTTATTGGCGTCTACATCGCTTACTGGCTTATAGCCGAGTTTACAATAGCGCGCCAGTCGGTCTACCTTTTCGCTGTTCGGCGCCAACTGGAGCTTTCAAGTGCAACCAGGTCCTTCTCCACTTGAGCTTTCTAACAGAGTGGAGGCCTTCCTCTTTCCCCATTGCGTACTTTGTCGAATACTCTCAATGCTGGAGTGCTTCCAACCATCCGGATAGCATGACTTAGCCAGCGCTGCCATGAGCTATGTCAATGTCGTCGGATATCTCGTACAGCTCATCATTCCATAGATTTCGAGAACCATAAATCTTCTGCAKAACTGTTCTCTCGCAAACTCGTAAACTCGTCTGACTCATATAGCGGTATAGGGATGATGAGTGACTTGTAGAGTTTGGGTTTTGCTCTTCCAGAGAGGACTTTACGATGTAGATTACGTCTTGTAAATTCTAGAAAACGGTAAAACCGATCAACTTTCCAGCCAGTAGGACAGTCTTCGTTTTCTTTGGATCTTTTCCACTGGGTGRCGTCCAGTGTTTCGACTATTTATTGATTTCCGATGTGCACCAGTGGATCTATGATTCCTCGCAAGTAAAGAAACGTCACAGAACCACTTTCGTGGTGTTTTTAAACTGCGCCATATACTATTATGTGGCTTCAAATAACTTTTCAAGCGGTCTCACGGTTATGCTTTCGAGAGTGAGCAGACACGGCATATATGGCATATTTCTCTTGTGCAATAATTCATGAAAGTCATTTGGGATGACTTCTGTTGGTGTCTATTTCGTGCAATTTCAATGTGTAGACTAGTCTAATTAGCTTCAGTATGAGACGTTTTTCGACCACTTGACAGAAACTCATCAAGGTCTGAGGTGCGATGACATTTAAACTTGTTCAATCCGTATTTTGACTTCGAAGAAGAACAGTCCCGCACAGATTATCTAGCGAAATCAAGTTCGATTCCGCTGCAATTAGAAATTTCTCATATGATATTGGCGCCATTATGCGGTGCGGCTAAGTGCCAATGGGTTCGCCCTCGTATTTGTTGAAAACTATGAAAAAAATTGAATTTTGTACCAAAAAACTTTCCACATTGTTGCCGTATAAAGCGGATGATAACGCCTGAGTACGCCGAATTGGTAAAACAATTTTCTCACTATCATCGCCATCATCAACATCAGTGGCGTTACAGTCGACGAGCTTAAATGCACCAAAACCGTTACAGAGTTGGGGCAACATTTTAGCCAAATTCCGCCCTTATTTGGCTGGTGATGGTGCTGGAACAAAAGAAATATTTGGAAAATATTTATTGCAAAAATATTAGCAAAAGTGTAAATAGAAATTGGTTTTGAATAGTTGTGAGACATAAAATGATTGGTGGAAATGATTTGTCGGCAATATTTGGCGCGACATCAATAAAAATGAATSTTTTCAATAAATTTCTGAAATACGATGAGATGTGAAGCTGCACACAATTAGTCGGTGGCGGAAGGGAGTGCACACAGCAAATATGGAATTGATTTGCAGATGCAAAAATGTGCGTGTTTTTGTTGTTTTTGAACATTGAAAATTTAACTGGCGGCGTTTTTAATTACTTATTGGTTATAAAATGGTTATATTTTTAGATATTTGAAGAAGCAAATAACCAAATTAAATATTTAGAAAATTTTTAAATCATTTTTACAAGTTTGAAATGACGCTTCAGTTCATTTCGATGAAAATTTTCATAATGGTCCTAAAAGCTCAAAAGTAAACATAATTACTAGCACTGGAATAAAAATGAATTTCGTCTACTGATATCAAAAAGTGATCTCTTGAATGTTTGGCGAATTCSTCATCAGACGAACAGACCATTCATAGTTGGTTTGCTCCGTAGAAGCCATATTAGCACCGAAGACAATGAATCCAGTGAACAACGCAAGAAGAAGAGAAGCAAGAGTGAAAAGGCGGATGAGTTGCGGCCCCTAATGCAATTCTCCTAAGCTGCCTTGGATAATCCATCATACAGTACATAAATGTTTTGTTGATGGTGGACAAATCAAAAATTGTTACTTTTAGGTAAGAGACTGTGCAGTAACATGGTAGGGCTCATACTACCTAAGAAACTTTCTAAAGTGGAGTTGGTAGAATGCAGAATATGAAGAAGGTGAGGCATTGAAACATTACCATTTTTAATGACCGGCCTTCAGTAAATTCTTACGCCTACTAATATTCCAATTTAAAAAACTCAATGGGGTGATGATGATCCAGGTAGATTTACTTTTAATAACAGCATTTTTTGRCAGATCGCGCGTGAGACGTGCCAAGCTATCATTTCGTTTTTCTTCTGCGTTGTTTGGCATTTTATCATAGAACCTTTTAACTTTTTTGCAAAAATTCACGTTCTGTAAAGATTGGAACTTAAGTGTGCCCTGTTCAATCCACAAAACGGTTTAACCCACAAACTACGTCTTATCAAGCGTAGAGTGTGAAAGACTGAACACCACCGTCAACAAACTAATTGCACCACATCAGTGTGTCTCTAATATTGACGAGATGTTCACCATGCGCAAGATCTTGGAAAAGACTTCGCCTTTGACAGCACGAAAAGAAACTGCCTTTATGTTGCTGCCGTTGAGCAACACCAAAAGCTACGTTAGGGTCGGGAAGGATCCTTCCGAGCCGTTCGATACCAAAGTTTCAGATAAGGCTTATTCCTATCGTGCGACTTTTGAATGTATTTCTGGAGAAAATAATACGAGCTATAGAGCTAAATAGAGAAAGTACAATMTTCTATAAGAGCCTACAGCTGCTGGCATACATCGATGATATTGATATTATTGCCGCTAGTACTGGTTTCTCCAGACTGTATAAGGAAGCGGAGCCTATACAAACAACAATATAAACATTGAAATCCAATGCAGAATTATTGTTGTCAACGGGTGCTACTCTGGACTGAGCTGAAAAGTACAGTCTTCTCAGGATAAACAAAGACCAATGAATACAACTAACTCACCATTCCCGACTTTCTATATGGTGCTTAGGCAAGAACGATGGCATCATCTGATGTGTCGGCTTTAGGTGTGTTCAAGAGAGAGATTTTGCGGAAAATTTAAAAACCCTTGTGCATTGGAAATGGTTAGTACCGCAGTCGATGGAAGCATGAGTTGTACGAGATATACGACGACACTGAARTAGGTCAACGAATTAAGAGACAACGACTGCGCTGGCTAGGTCATGGTGTCCGGATGAAATAGAACTCTCCAGTTTTTCAGTACCAGTGGAAGCAGAAGAAGAGGAAGACCTCAGCTCTGTTGGAAATACCAGGCGGAGAACGACTAAACTGCACTTGGTATATTGAAAAAACGACTTGTCTTAAACCAAGAAGTAGTTTTTTTTCATCATCCTATGCCTCGTGTAAAGTTACACTATCGATGCTTAAGAATCAAGAGGTTGAAAGTAAATGTGTGAGCCCCGTCGGTTMWGCGCTTAATCCSGTTCTACATYAGCTTCAGAAATAGATCGATTTTATTACGAAAATTCGGTCCATGAGTTTGCTGCGTTAACTTGCTCCGATATCGTTGGTTCCGACAAACGAGCAGCTTCTTGAGGAAAAAAGAACGTGTGCAAAGTTTCAGAACAATATCTCAAGAAAATAGGAACTAGTCTGCTAAACCTAACCTACTCCCAACTCATGTTTCTCCCATGGTTAAGTATTACTTCATGTAAGAGAAAAAGACATTTAAGTCTCTTCTATAATATTATATCGACTGACAGAGTCCTAATCTAATGTAATTTTTTTAGATTTGTCAYAATTARAGCTGACGYTTCGCTGACARCTTTCCATTTACYAGAGGACTGACACAWATGTRTCATCAAAWTTTCCACCGTTACATTACMGYCGCGTGTAGAATTTAGCTTTTTTCTTATGCTTAAAAATCTTGGGCACTGAAAAAAGTTTTCTATGCACTTTTTACATGTCAGACAATACGGACTAACGCCATGATTAATTTAGGGCAGATACTTTCTAAACCCCTTGACTACTCAACATTCGAGTTAGGTGGAAATTCAGATCCCCATGTCGTCTATCTACCCACGAATGAATGTCTGAGATCAGTCCCAGGAAATTCAGGTCCCCATGTCGTCTATCTACCCACGAATGAATGTCTGAGATCAGTCCTTGGGTCCATCGTTTTTTGGAAGAGGTTTGCCGACCCTGCTGCCATACTGTAAGGTACTGCTTTTTTCGCTCTGTAGATGGCTCTGATAGCTGGTATAGGCGCGCAAATTCGTCTCCCCARATGTTAATAGGTGGCATGTCAATGGGTGGCAATATTACTCGGATTGGAGRAAGTCTATGCACTGCTTTTATGGGTCTTGCATATGTTTTTATGGCCAGCGCCTGCATCCATATTGGTGCTGCATATGATAGCAGGAAACTAATTGCTTTTGCTATTAAAAAGATGCCTTGAGGTTAGCATATGCAATTGTTTTCACATATTTTGGTCGTACATCAAGTTCCATGGTGGAGGGACTAAAATCGGGCATTTCGGTACTCCACTCGAGATGGTGTGGAACAATCTCCTACATTTGTTAAGCGCTTTGATTTCATTTGCCTACTTTGCAGAGTTGAAAGCATTCTTGATATCTTGGTAGTTAGAGCGTAATATTTTTTTGTGCCAGATTTCCATCTTTTTTCTTTCTCTTAGTGCGTCTATAGTGGACCGCTTTTATATAATACGGCCTCTTTGATATTTCTCCGGCTTTTTGGATTGCTAACTCCAAACGGTTTCCTAGTATGCTTTCGTAAACTTTTCCAATCGTATCGATATTTGTGTATAGATTAATAAGATGTGGATTTTTCACATGACCTTTTAGATATTGGGAGTAGAACCACACGATGTACTTYCGGGGGTCGGGGAACACTTYTTCTATTAKACGCGAGTTGTACATTTTTACAAASAAATTGCGTTTTGTTGTTTTTAATTTTTTTTAGTTATGGTCAATTTTTCATSTACAGTTAGCAAGAAAGGTGGTTCGGCATCTTCGTTTCGTGGCTTAAAGTAGTAGATAGAGTGGTGTGTCTTAAATATTAAAACGACTACTCTACAATTATGCGCTAATAGGCTGCTGAAACTCATTTTTAAACTTTGACATGCGGGTTTTGATCGCAGTTCCCCAAAGGTCTAACATAGATTCTTCACGTAGCTTTTTGAAACTSTTTAGTTTGCTGCGGGTAATAGCTGCCTACAGGGCTTCTATTCTATTTAGTCGCGCTGATCATTTTTCTTCTTCTTTATTATTCGAATATTAGTAATTATATAGCATTTAACAATATACATACATATATGTATATCTATATGTATATATTTTATATGGTCTCTCTCTTTTGTACAAATCTCGTGTCAAACTCAATTTACCCTGTTCTGGGTATAATAATGAATATAATTTTACTTGACCTTATATTTAWTTCTAAATTTTGTTTTTTTGAGTTTAGAAAATAAAATAAGTGATGCATTTTTGGAGGTTATTTAACATTTTGTTAAAAAAAAATATATATATTCCTTTCAAGMGGAATGTTTACACATTATTGTTGTTCAAAAATTTCATTTGAAATGTTCAATAAAATTTTTTCACTTCACCTTCGGTGTCGCAAACACTCCAATTTATATTTTCGCAAATATTTTAGAATTTTTTATTTTTATTGTTCGAACTAAATACTTTTAGAAATATGAAAATTTCTCTRTTCACTAAAATGCTGAAAAATTAAACTAAAATAGAAGTTTGCCAAACTTAAATAGAATGTAAATAAAATCCTTTTATAAGAACAAACAAGAATATAGCCCGAAAGCATTTTAAACAATGTCAGCAGCATGCTCACAACAGTTTATGTGTAGAGAAATGTGTATGTATGTGTGTGTTTGCATATTATAAGTAAAGCCTAGTGGAAAATATTCGTAACTTTTAAATAAAACTTAAATAAATAATGTGGCCAAAAATGTTCATTGGAAATGTTTACAGTRTTTACAGGGATCTTAATAAATTCAAGCGACGCCGGCAAGCGGCRGTACACCAGGGCGTATGAGTGTGCACTTTAAGACTTCAAGTTGCCGTGTTAATGGAGCGGAAAATAATAAATTTGTGTAAAGCAGCGCCAGCAAAAGGCGAACACGCAGCCACTTGGAGGCTTTTGTGTTATTTTTGTTTTGTTGCTGTTGCTGTAGACAGTCTATTATTACCGTCACATTTGCATTTGCATTTTCGGGTTATTGAAAATTCACCTTATCAACGCGACGTACGCTCCAGCAGCCGGCAAGTAATGCTCATACGACATGTGCAACAGCAACAACAACAACGTATGCATTTATTTTGTCTATATATGTGTGTGTGTGTGTTTGTGTGGGCGTTTGTTAATAAATGCAAGCTTGTTTTGTGCGGCAGAAGTGCTTGAGCCAAGCGAAYTGCGCTTCCTCGAACTCTCTCTTCGCTTCTGTTCAATGAACTACTACGACATTGCTGGCGTTCCGGAATCGGTTGGACCTGCAGCAGCTTTTGCCAGCGCAGCGGGAATAATTGCAGCAAGGCAGCTGTTAGCTGGCTCACAGCTCTCCGCTCACGTTGCAATTGCTTGTTGGTTTTTGCAGTTGTGGTTGTTGTTGTTGCTGTTATGTGCCTGTTGTTGATGGCGGAAGATGTGCACTTGCTTGCCGGCTATGTGACGGCATTGAATATGCAAATACTCGAAAACGTTGGGGGGCACTCCCCTTGACGGTGGATGAAGCCAGAAGAAATGTACGAATTGGCAATCGATGGCTGAATTTATATTCGCACAATACTCGTATGCAGATGTGCATATTTTCTCGTTTTCTCGATGGATGCGCATGTGCCCGGCAGGGAGTTGAGGCGCTTCGATACTTAAAAAAGCGCCAYACAGAGGCAAATGGTGTCAACACAATTCTTCTTGAAATTATTAAGATTTATTTTCAACCGTRTTTGGTTGTTGTTGCATCGGCAGAAAGTATTCCTCAAGAATTTTGAGTTATGCTCCCGGGTTGCCGGGGTTCTTGACCGCACCGAGGATACGTTTCGCTTACGTAAGATCTATTCCGAACTTGCGGCCCCTACCCTTGGTAGTAAGGAGTTGGAGGTGTCTAARGAGGTCAAATWCSTASKCCTCTTATGAGACTTAACTTACAGTGGAATAGGAATGTGGAACTAACATTGTCCAGAGCCACCGAAGTAGTCATGCTATGCAGACGCCTAGCCAGTAGGTCCTGGACCAAAATCATGTATTGCAAGCCAGGTATCATCATCCCGGCTATAACAACATGCCATTTCATTTATACCATAATCGTAAGGACTATTTACACTTATGCAGCGGTTGCTTGTGCTACGAAGTCAACGCAGTTTTGGGTAGGTCTTCAGTTATCAAAGCTGCAAAGACTCGCTTGCGTCTGCGCTACAGCAGCAGTGCAAACTTGCCCAATCGCAGCACAGCTGCAACTTCCAGGATGATGGGATCAGAACCATGTGTTGCGTTGTGGTTCCTTACCATAAAGGAGTTGCTCCGTACGGAGGAGAGAGTGGGAGAGCGGCATTGCCAGTCGGCAACAGAAATGCACCACGMYAAGCTGCTATTGAGAGGTTCCAACTTAGCAAGGTTTACAGATATGAGCAGCCTCTCCCGAAGCAAATCCCGTCTCCTTGTTAGGCTTTATATTGGGCACTGCAAGTTCACTTGCCTTTTGTGTCAAACACCGATTTCGCGACATGGAACCAGAAACTGCAGAACTCCTAATTTTAGATTGTCCAGGAATTTCTAGAAGCGGGCTCAAGGCCCTTGAATCAATCTAAGTGGATAGGGATCACATCATCTTCATCGCGCTCAATAAGTTCCTGGAATTGTTCAGAGAGCTGGACGTTTGGGATCATATGTGATATAGGTACAATGCGCATAATTTTTGTCTCTCTATCTTTCTGTCTGACCCAACCCAGATATCATTTTCTCAAGTGGAAGGGCTAGGATGGAAAAGGCCCGTGGAGTTTTACTGACAATTTACATTGRTAGCCGGGCGCCCTACGGCAAATATCAATTCCAGCATAGTAAACAAAATGTAGGAAAGCTTTAAYGTCACTGACAGGTCAAATTCCATTGCCCATAATTTGGGTCTCCGGCTACAGCAACATGCCATTTCCTCTAGTAAAAGTTTAGCGTTGTTTGTACCTGAAGTTGAAGCTCGTGACTTCGGCTACATTTGGTTCCAAGCAGATAATTTCAAGCAGAACATCATGAGTGTTACCAGTTAAAAGTCAAAATGCTCGAACCAGTCATCGAAAATTGAAATCAACGGATGGACCATCTGAGACGTAGCCATGACCATAATATTCGCCAATGAATTTTCTTTCAAATAATAAAAAAACATTAACCATTAAATTTGAAGTTTCTGTGTTTTTTTTGATATAACAATTGGTCACTGTGATACTTGAGACGACGGAATTGTAATGGAAGGAAGAATGAAGGTAGTRCTTCGGTAACAACCATTGTATTTCCTTTGAAAGAAATAATCCTTTTTGTTTTTTGTTTTTACTAAATATAGAGCTAGTTTTCGCATCGACACATTTTCCTGCAGGGTCGCTACCGCTGTTGCGCTGCTGTGCAATATATTGGAGATGCCGTGCAACTAGACAAGCGGCAGTCAGTTGACTTGGACTTGTGCTGTCATGATGCTGCCGGTGAAAGTATTTGATGAGTTCAATTGTGTTTGCCTCAAAAACTTGGGTGCAAATGATACTTTCATCGAACACGCTCTAGTGGTAGAGTGTGCTTCGCTCGCTGTAAAGCTCATAATCTGCAATGCATACTTAATGTGCGATCACTTGTATATACATATAGTAGTGAATTGCTATCTATATGCTTGGGTAGTTTTCCACATACATATATTGTACCGTTATATATGTGTCCACGATTTCAGGCACTTCGCACTTCAAAAAGTGTTGCACGAAAAATTCGTTAAAGCCAACGAATATCGCTTGAAAAGCAATGAATGATGGTAAAGTGAAAAAGGCCAAGGCAATAACGCTAAAGCAGATATCCGAGTAAGCTATAATGCAAATGGAAATTAACCGAGTGAGAGGCGGCGAAAACTTTACTAATTACGACTCGACGCGGCTAGCGGAAGGGTGAGGCTGAGACGAGATGGGGGTTCAGGCAAGCAAACAATATAATCTGTGTAACACAATAAAAACACCAACAAAATCTGATTGCTGAGCTCTTATTATTTAAGAAAATTAAAAGAAGTAATAAAACTTATTTGGCGGGAAAGGAAGCCGCCATAAAAGTGCGCTGAGTAGACTTGGCTTGCAAATAATCATAGYGAGACGAGTGTTCGTGTACTTATATTCATTTTCAATTACAATTGCAATTAAACTACGAGCAGCAGGGCGCCAGCACTATTTAACCTCTCTTGGCCAAGTGGAGTTAAGTGCAAAGCATTACGTAACTCATACTCATACAAATATATGTACACTTGCTGGTAAGTTTCATAGCTGGTGCATATTTCTATAACCTCTGGCTAAGAAAGTAAGTAGTTGAAGTTTATCCACAAGTGCTTCGTATCAGCGAAAAATACTTGCTCAGTGAATTGGTGAGTCCTTTGAAGCAGCCGCCGAAGAAGCGCCTTGCTGCCAATTGTGTTTGACTGCCGTTAATGTCTGTACATATGTATATATCTTCGCATTACTTATACATATATACACAGAGTAGTGTAAGCGGTTAGTCTGATAAGTGATGGTTTGAATTCCTGGAAGAGTAAAAGTCAACGCAAGACTTCTACGACCACTAGTCATTTCTTTAGGAACTACTGAGCAATTCCGCTCCAAGACATGATAGGACAGTAGTCTACGTCATTTTATAGTTATGAAATTCGTGTTAAGGTTCATAAAATTTGATTCGAACACAGGACGATGATTCGTTCGAAAACCATTAGTATAGCTTTTTGTCAGCCGTTAAAGGTTCGGTTCGAGTCACTCATCGCACGCTGCTTCCAATATTCGGTCGCCATTGGCGCCCTGCAGAGCCGGTAATTCGAGCAACGATGGTTTAGTTACTGCTGTGGAGTAGATTATGAATCTATCTAAGATCACATGCAACAATTGAAGCTGTGCTCTTCCACTTTATGACCGATTTTGGGAAGAATCTTTCGTGCAAGAGTTGAAGTCGAACGACTATAGAGCCGTACGGTCGATTGTTCGGTGAATGGTCTCAAAATGATATTAACACCGATCCCAATTTTCACAAGAAAAATTTGCTCAGCAATGAGGTTTATTTCTGGTTGGATGGGTACGACCCACCAGTCATTTTTAGGACCTTCAAAAGTCACAGCTGCATTGACATAGACATTGACATAGTTCAGTAAATTATGAGACTAGATCCTGTCATCTGAATGGAAGAAAACATTCCAGCTCTGAGAGTATTCGACATAGAAGCCGCCGTGGGAAGCAGAGGAAAAGGTTGGGAAGGACTTGGCTAAGCAGTATATAAGCCAATAAAGAAGAAATTGCGGCTCTGAGGCTTGATATCGACGAACCGATTGTCGTACTTCTTCTGCAAAATATCGAAATTTCGGTCGTAATAACGCCTAGAACGATGCATACAGTTTTAAGTGATGAAGTACTTTTAAAAACACTTTAGTTGACAGTCCATATCGCCGCTGAGATGAAACTGAGCCCATTACTCTCTAATACAAATGCTCAGTGCGCACCGAAAGATGGAACATTTTTATAACAGGTCAATTAAGAAGAAAAAACCTAAGATGTTTAATGATTAAAGGAATAAAGAAATGAAAGCGCGTTAGTCAGCAAATGTCATTAGAAGCAGGGAAGCAGTAGATGTATCGTTTGTCGGAAAAGCTGCTGCATACGGGCTTCCACGCCATAAAAAGTTCCTCGAAACGAAGCAGCTGATGAGATTGCCCAATGTATCATCCGTCAGGCAATCCTACGACTTCAGGAAATACGGAAGTCACTAAAAACGAAATTTAGAGAAGGGCAAAGCACTGACGGCCAGCTGTGGGATTCTTGCCAGGTCTCAACCTAGTGAGAGTGAGTGCAATTGACTGCAAATCAAGACATCTTCCATTATCAGAGACTTTTTACTCTATGTTAGAACAGAGTTATCTTAACTTACTCATATTTTCCGAAGAAATTCCATTTGATCTAATCGACATTGTTAAAAAGCAAAGCGATCCCATCGCTGATTCGAAATATTATATCTTACAACATAAAAAATCAATGATCTTATTCCTACTAATCAATATTTCATGGTATTATGTTTCGGTACATTTCTTTCATCTCCGATACTATTTAAATAGATCCAAGTTAACTCTTTTCAATAATCTACTCTCCTATCCGCTATTTTATTCGTTCAAAAATATTTACGTTTTAATTTACACTTACTTATCAAACAGGCCTCACGCAGCACCTGATTCTGATTTCCATCTGCCGTATGTGGTATTGTATGTTGTCAAATAACGCAAATATTAAAATGGCAGCGTTCGCATGCCAAAGCAGCCATAAAGTATGCTTCAAATAAAAGTAAATTGAAAAAGAGATTGAAATGGAGATTACCAAGCAGTATTGGTGAGATCAATGAAAGAAAGCGTGCATAAAGCTAGTTGTCGGATAGGTGTGTACTGTTGTAAATGTGTGTAYGTATGCGTGTTTTACTAGTACTTGCAATGAACTCCTCACAAGCACTCACAATAAAGTTTCGACTTAAGGACTATAATAGTTTTGATAAATAAACTTCTGTTGATAACAAATGCGGAGAACTACAATTAGAACTAGATTTCCGAAAACTTATCGACTCATCTTTCAAGTTCAAGTGTTTTGCAGAATTGGTTTGGATTCAAGAAATACTAAGTATTAAAGATGAGTATTGGTTGGTTGAACCAAATTGTGTTCGTAGTCTACGCTTTCGACCCAAATTTAATCTTGAAGTGACACTTTGATGTCCGGTAACCAAAACTTCCTTAGATGGAAATCGAGTAGAGTATTCTTCAACAAGGCGCGTCGTGGTTCTAGTGACGGTTGGATGAGAGAGCTGTCATGAGTGCTCCCCGTTTAGGCGAAATCGCACAAAAAATCCAACTACACTGGGGTATTTGAGATGTGCATAGTGGTTTGGATTTCAGTTGAAACATTCCGCTGAAGTAGGGTCACCGACGCAACGTGTAGTCCTTTGTGAGGGCTTAAAAAAGAAGAACTCCTGTGTTCAAACTTATAAATTAGCAAAAYGCTTAGTAGTCAATACTTTTTCACAGGCGTTTAATTTGARTACCCGCTAGCTCGATGGGATATCTGCAGGAATGCGCTCTCGCGTGTTTAAGTATCGGCCTCCCAAACGCTGGACAATCAAGAAAGAAATGTTGAGCTGTTTCCAACTCATCTTCTTCCATTCATCTACACAGCAGATGGGGTCTGGAAAGGTTCCCAGGCTTACTGCGCCAATAAGGCCTGTTAAAAGCCATACAACTAGAGCGAGGCTTGCCTTAATGAGGTCAAAGAGATCACCAGATCTCTTGCGATCGATCTTGGTTCAAAAGGCTTTTCATACAGCACATGTACCGATGGTGGCCTAGTGTTGGCCAAGCTTCTGCGAAGCCCAACTATCTAGTGGTATAGCACAAAATGATATTGGAGCACCCACCCTCTTCTACTGATAGCGATTCTAGGGTGCCTTTTCTTGCTAGTTTATTAGCTTTGTAGTTTCCTGCGATTCCGCTGTGGCCTGGCAGCCATACCAGTTTTATCACAAAGACACTCGATGTTATCGATAGCGAGGTTAGGCATTTTCTGACAAACCCTGAACGCACTGTCAATGAGTTCAAATGAGTTCTGCCGCTCTGCTATCTGAGTAGATGGTAAAAAATCAAGTCCTTGTATGGAGAACTTTTTTATTTAACGAGATATTAGGTTGTCAAAAAAGTCTTGCGAAGTTTCCCCAGTTGGCGCTGAGAGCGCGTAGTTCTAGTTTTATTTGTCGCATCGGGCCATGCTATAAATAAAGAGAAAATACGGCACATTTTACAGTACTACTACGATAAAGGCAAAAATGCATCTCAAGCCGCCAATAAAATTTGTGCAGTTTATGGACCCGACACAGTTTCCATTTCCACCGCACAACGTTGGTTTCAACGTTTTCGTTCTGGTGTAGAGGTGGTCGAAGATGCGTCACGCTCGGGAAGGCCTGTCGTTCAAAATTGCGATAAAATCGCTGAATTGGTCGAAAGAGACCGGCATAGTAGCAGCCGTAGCATCGGTCAAGAGCTGGGCATGAGTCATCAAGCCGTTATAAAATAAATAAAAAAATACCGCAAGACATTTTTGACAACCTATTATCTTCACGAAATTTTACATAGATTATTGGCCAAAGCAGGGCTGTAATTTCCAAATAGATTGTTCAGATCTAATCACTATAGCATATAGCTGGCATGCAAACTGTCCGATCAAAATCARGGTAAGCATTTTTTTATACTATTTTCTTTCATAAGAAATTCACTTCAAAATTTGAAGGGTGTCATAACTTTTGTGCAGCCAAAGTTAAAGTTTTTTCTTRTTCTTACCTAAAACCCATTTTCGTTTGAAAACCTTTCCATATTCCTTACAAATGGCTTGCTTGCCTACTTATGGCCTGTGTTCTGTTATTTCACACTAAACCACTTAGAAACTCCTTAAACGCTTTTAATTTGTTCACAATACTATTTTCACACATATATACATAGACACAAATAAATATACTTGCGCATGTACATAACGCATAGTGCTGATAATTGAAAAATGAAGTGTTATTGAATAAAGTTGAAACTTGCAGAAAATAATAATCGAGATAGAAGGTGAGAAAGATGCAGAATAGAAGATTTAACAGCAGGGTAACACCAAATATTGCTGCATGCACCTAAAAGTATGCAATAAAAAACTTTTCATTCGATTTGCACTCGAACGGCCACTTCATTTGAGTTACGCCATGGCGAAAACTTCTCTAATTTCATGCCACCAAAGCTACATACAGCAGCATAAGTATGGCTGGATGTGCGAGTTTAACTAGAACTACAAACAAAAGGTGTAACGGCAGCAAGTCTGACAACATTTAAAGGTGCGAGTATGCTAGTAAATTATTTCAAGMAGCTGTAGATRCATACTTATAGCTATCTATACRGATAGACTGTTCTTCATGTAGCAGATCGAGTGAGTGAGAGAGTGCGCGGCGTATGTCCGTGCTTCATCTTCTGCTAGTTGAAAGTCTTAAAGTCCTTGCTCCATCTGCTTCCATTTGAAATCCTTGAAGTGTCTAATTTCCACAGTCTTTTTTCGTCTGTCATCTCAGCACGCGCTGTACCAAGTATGTCGAGTGTTGGGTGATGGAAGAAAAGCAAAACTCGTGTACGCATTGTAGGGTTGGCGCTCGACGTTGGTCTAGCGTGTTTTCTTGCTGTCTTCTTCTGTATCTCCTTGTAATCTCCTTCTTAGTCTCTAGGTTTTTTCTTTATATAATTTCTTTTCCATGGAGTTTCATACTCTTTCGTTCAGGCATCTTTAGTTGTGTGCTTAATTGTATTCCGTTGCCTCTCGGCGCTCCGTTCTTTACTTGTTCGCTATCTGCTCGTACGGACTTTAATATATTTAAAAGTTTTTCACAGTCAACAGCTGGCATCCGGCTATTCGGCTGGCTGTTCTTCTCTTAAGCGATCCGCTGTAGCAAACCGTTTAAGATGACTTCCTTCACTCTTTATTTTGGTGCAGCTGCAATGAATTATGCGTAAGCGTGTCGCATGAAAATGTATGTATGTTGATTCAGTGGATGTGTAAATATATCTTAGCGGCGTAACATTCGACGCTGTTTGCAATATGAGTTGCACGGCGTACCGCTGACGGGAAATCTTCTTGCATGTCTGTTTGCTGTCGCTTGAAAAGTGTTGCCAGACTCCAATTCCGTCAGCGTGTTTGTGTGCTAGCATTTATTCCAGTCTGTTATTTTAACCATACAGTCAAAAAGTTGGTTAGTGAAAATTGACTTGTAACAGGCATTAGGGGCTCAACAGATCGCCACAAATTTTTCGTTATTCAGAGCGATTTTGACTGCGCAGCTAAATTTTATAGATAATTTTATAGAAAATGCTAATTAGTTTGAATTTATTTTGCTAAAAATCCTGGTATCCGAAACTCCTACAAATAATTCAAACTGATTCTTGATTTGCACAGTTTTCAATCTTAATTTTTGGGATCAAGTTACTTTGTGTGAAAATATGATAGAATTCTAAAGATATTTGTATAAACTCTTAGTGTTCACGGATATCGGTTATACTATAAGTGCCTATTGTGCCACAGTTGTCAGCTATTTATTTTTTTCTGTTGATCTAGATTGGGTCAGTATACGGGATACAAAGCTTGAGAAATGTTGACTTGTTTTTAATTTAGGTTAGGTTACAAGGTTCAGCCAAACCTCCTTAGGTAGCTAAGAACACCGGTTCCTTTCGTAAAAACCCAACAGAACACYTTGAGCCTGCCACAAATTTTTTTAAAAGGGCTAAGGTGAGTTCAAGTTTTCTTCACCAGGTCCCCAACAAAAGGACTATGGAGATGTTTTAACCTCAGTCTTANGTTATAAAATAAATAAAAAAATACCGCAAGACATTTTTGACAACCTATTATCTTCACGAAATTTTACATAGATTATTGGCCAAAGCAGGGCTGTAATTTCCAAATAGATTGTTCAGATCTAATCACTATAGCATATAGCTGGCATGCAAACTGTCCGATCAAAATCARGGTAAGCATTTTTTTATACTATTTTCTTTCATAAGAAATTCACTTCAAAATTTGAAGGGTGTCATAACTTTTGTGCAGCCAAAGTTAAAGTTTTTTCTTRTTCTTACCTAAAACCCATTTTCGTTTGAAAACCTTTCCATATTCCTTACAAATGGCTTGCTTGCCTACTTATGGCCTGTGTTCTGTTATTTCACACTAAACCACTTAGAAACTCCTTAAACGCTTTTAATTTGTTCACAATACTATTTTCACACATATATACATAGACACAAATAAATATACTTGCGCATGTACATAACGCATAGTGCTGATAATTGAAAAATGAAGTGTTATTGAATAAAGTTGAAACTTGCAGAAAATAATAATCGAGATAGAAGGTGAGAAAGATGCAGAATAGAAGATTTAACAGCAGGGTAACACCAAATATTGCTGCATGCACCTAAAAGTATGCAATAAAAAACTTTTCATTCGATTTGCACTCGAACGGCCACTTCATTTGAGTTACGCCATGGCGAAAACTTCTCTAATTTCATGCCACCAAAGCTACATACAGCAGCATAAGTATGGCTGGATGTGCGAGTTTAACTAGAACTACAAACAAAAGGTGTAACGGCAGCAAGTCTGACAACATTTAAAGGTGCGAGTATGCTAGTAAATTATTTCAAGMAGCTGTAGATRCATACTTATAGCTATCTATACRGATAGACTGTTCTTCATGTAGCAGATCGAGTGAGTGAGAGAGTGCGCGGCGTATGTCCGTGCTTCATCTTCTGCTAGTTGAAAGTCTTAAAGTCCTTGCTCCATCTGCTTCCATTTGAAATCCTTGAAGTGTCTAATTTCCACAGTCTTTTTTCGTCTGTCATCTCAGCACGCGCTGTACCAAGTATGTCGAGTGTTGGGTGATGGAAGAAAAGCAAAACTCGTGTACGCATTGTAGGGTTGGCGCTCGACGTTGGTCTAGCGTGTTTTCTTGCTGTCTTCTTCTGTATCTCCTTGTAATCTCCTTCTTAGTCTCTAGGTTTTTTCTTTATATAATTTCTTTTCCATGGAGTTTCATACTCTTTCGTTCAGGCATCTTTAGTTGTGTGCTTAATTGTATTCCGTTGCCTCTCGGCGCTCCGTTCTTTACTTGTTCGCTATCTGCTCGTACGGACTTTAATATATTTAAAAGTTTTTCACAGTCAACAGCTGGCATCCGGCTATTCGGCTGGCTGTTCTTCTCTTAAGCGATCCGCTGTAGCAAACCGTTTAAGATGACTTCCTTCACTCTTTATTTTGGTGCAGCTGCAATGAATTATGCGTAAGCGTGTCGCATGAAAATGTATGTATGTTGATTCAGTGGATGTGTAAATATATCTTAGCGGCGTAACATTCGACGCTGTTTGCAATATGAGTTGCACGGCGTACCGCTGACGGGAAATCTTCTTGCATGTCTGTTTGCTGTCGCTTGAAAAGTGTTGCCAGACTCCAATTCCGTCAGCGTGTTTGTGTGCTAGCATTTATTCCAGTCTGTTATTTTAACCATACAGTCAAAAAGTTGGTTAGTGAAAATTGACTTGTAACAGGCATTAGGGGCTCAACAGATCGCCACAAATTTTTCGTTATTCAGAGCGATTTTGACTGCGCAGCTAAATTTTATAGATAATTTTATAGAAAATGCTAATTAGTTTGAATTTATTTTGCTAAAAATCCTGGTATCCGAAACTCCTACAAATAATTCAAACTGATTCTTGATTTGCACAGTTTTCAATCTTAATTTTTGGGATCAAGTTACTTTGTGTGAAAATATGATAGAATTCTAAAGATATTTGTATAAACTCTTAGTGTTCACGGATATCGGTTATACTATAAGTGCCTATTGTGCCACAGTTGTCAGCTATTTATTTTTTTCTGTTGATCTAGATTGGGTCAGTATACGGGATACAAAGCTTGAGAAATGTTGACTTGTTTTTAATTTAGGTTAGGTTACAAGGTTCAGCCAAACCTCCTTAGGTAGCTAAGAACACCGGTTCCTTTCGTAAAAACCCAACAGAACACCTTGAGCCTGCCACAAATTTTTTTAAAAGGGCTAAGGTGAGTTCAAGTTTTCTTCACCAGGTCCCCAACAAAAGGACTATGGAGATGTTTTAACCCCAGTCTTACAATCGTTGAACAATGAAGAATTAAGTACTTCGATGTTTCCACCATATATACAACTCCAAAAATTAACGTTGGACAAAATACTGGTCCCACAGCCATCCACAAACTAGTTGTTGACAAGCGAATGCTGATCTCAAGATAAGTTGAAAGGAGAACGTATAAATAACTCGTTCCCAATCCAATTTAATCATGGCAAGTGGGACTTCTTATGCAAACTCACCAGGCAGCCTTGTATTTACCCGCGTTTTCGTTAAGATTAGGCACACAAGCGAGTCTGATAATGAAGTAGCTTGATGCTATCTGTAGTGAGGACAGACAGTATCTTTCGCCCTAAAATCCTCCTATATCTACTGCTAACTTAATGCCAGTCCCTTATCTAGGCTTAGACATGGATTTATTCTTTCGCCGAAACTGTAAATACTGCTGCATCTTAAAATTCGAAAAACTACGTTCCTTATTTGTCATTTATCAAACTTTTTCATTATGAAGTATTGAATGGATAATGCTTCCGGAGAGGTTTCGTGCTATAATTCCTAGGAATCTTCATGATTGTTTTTAGGCTTAGAGAGTGGAGTGTCAGCTAAAATGTGTTTAGGTCAGCTTTTTGTGTTTGGTTGTGGATCAATTGGTAGAAGTTTGTCAAGCGTTGTCTATTACCAAATTTTCTGGCAAAATCAATTTAGTTTTCACGATTTCCTTTCATGTCCAATTGCATTTTTCCGAAAAGGAAGAAGCCGCACGGTGCCATATCAGGTGAAAACGGGGAATGGTTAATGGTTCAAATCTTGATTTTTGGTCAAATAATCGGTCACAAGCGTCGATAGATGACACGGCGCATTATTTTGCAACAAATCCCAACTTTCATCTTCGCGATATTCGGGCTAAACACATCTTTCGTAAGCTACAAATGTTCGGTCAAAATGCGATTAGTCGATATTTTGTAGATGTTCAATTCCATTTTCATGAATTTCAATGACGATTTCGGCTGATCTTTGATGAATTCACGCACAGTTTCGATGGAATTTCCGGTGATCACGGATTTTGAAACCACTCTTGCAGTCTGCTACGGGATAGGTAATCAGCAATTGAAACGTTTCGGTAAAAGTTTTACCAAACAAAACAAAATTTAATGTTGGCTCTTTGTTCGAAGCTCATCTTCGCACCGATAACACAAACATACTGACTCTTAATACGCAATAACTTCACTTCCAATCTATGAAATGTAATGAAATTCTCATTGATGGCGCCACCAGGGGACGCTGGATTCAAAAATGCCTGTTTACTTTGGGAAGCACCTTGTATAGAAAATCATAAGACTCTTACGCAGCCGGCTAATACCAGTTTCACCTATGTCTCCTGTACGACGTGGGTGCGACTGCTGAGATGCTTCAATCTCAGTCTTGCAAGGCTCGAAAATGGTTGAGATGCTTGGCCCTCATCTTCCTTCATACAACATTGATAACATGCATTCGAGAAGATTTTTAACTTTACGATGTGAATGTATATTGGGCAGAATACCTACGTTTGCAGTGAAATAAACTTTGCTAAGAACAATTAGTTCAGTAGAACTCTTGCCAGAAYTCTAGACTAGAAAGATCTATAAGTCACACAGAGGCTGGTAGTCGACAAACGCCTGCCAAGCGTACGGGAGATCCATTAAAACGTAAGAAGACAATTGAAGACCCAGCTAGATCCCATTACGATATGAACCGGGTTMTTGTACTTTGCYGGTAGAAGCGRTWTTGTTTTGACTTATTTCCGGTGAGGAAACGCACTCTTTCATAAGCTTTTAGCTGTCGGTGTGAATGCTCACCTCCCTTATAAACTGCCACTTCTGCATTGATAACACTATAGTGAGCAGCCTAAAGCTAAGTGGACGGAGAACTCTTTACAGAAAACTCTTTCACCAGCCTGATAGCTTTGAWTCCTTCGTGAAAAAACTCACTGCGAATTCAATGAATTTTCCCGTCAACATATCTTTCGTCTTGAAGAGAGAAAAGGCTACTACGAGCAATCTCTGCAACGCAGTCAAAGTTTTCAGGGTTGAAGTTGTAGGCGGCGATATGGACATAGCTCAGCGAATWCAAAGACAGCGGYTACGCTAGGTAGGTCAAGTTGTCCGRACACTTCAGCTTTGAAAGTGTTCGATTCAGCAGCCGTGGGATGTATCCTTGTTTAGGCCTTTTCATATACCCATCGATCCTTATAGCGGATTTTTGAGGATAAAAATTCGGAAGACATGCAGGAACCCAATTTAATTTATTTAAACATGTTCTGAAAATTTCCATTTTGTTATCTTTAGAAAGCGGCAGTTGATGACATCAAAAGGTTTGAAGTATCGTATGGGAAYTTTTCCGAAAAAATACCTGTCAGCTTACTATATCGTCTTCGGTCCGAAATAAACTATACCTTYACTAGTTCCAATCACATACTTTTTCCTAGAAGCAAAACGTTTTTATCAACTAACTTTCCATTCGTGTCATTCCCAACAAGTTTTTAATTTCATAGCGCTTGCCCGAAATCCTAAGTAATTCACTCTCTTCTGCTTATCCTATTTCGACTTATTTACGCAAATTCTTTCTGCAACATGTTTTTTTTTTCTCCGCTTGCATTCGCGCGCGCGTTAATTATGTATGCATATGTTGGGGCTTTGTTGTTGTTGGTTGGTTGGTTGGTTGGTTGGTTAGTGCTGAAGCTGGATCTGGCTGTAGCTTTAGCTATTTGGCAGCGCAAGTAATTTAAATCCTGCATAATTTTGCATGTTAACGAGTTAACTTTCACAGCGAGTGGCCACACACATGCCGCTACGTACATAAAAGCTCTCTCCGAATAACCAGAAAGATTTGTGGTGCTGCGAAAATATGCGAGTTATTATTCTGGCTACTTGCTGCCGCCTCTGCCTTTGCCTTRCTACTGCTTCATGAATTTCTCGCGGCAAAAATATAAATTTTTTGTTTAGTGACGATAAGTTAAAGCGAGACTTGCAGAGTCGCACAAACTTCTGTTGTTATGAGCACAGTTGGTTTCTTTGCCAGTTTTTTGAGGCTTTAATGAGAGCTCTAAATAGTTTACAGTATTTCTCTCAGGTAATTGCTTAGGGGAAATATTGTTTCTAAGAAAGAAGTATAGATAATTTCGGAATTTTGCTGAGCGTATTTTGAGTGCTAATATTTGAACAGCTGGCTACTGGGTTYAGAGAGCGCTGACTGCTTAAAAATAATTAGTAAACAGCACAATGTGTAGGCTGTTTTCATATAAGGTTTGTGTTTATAAGGCACTTTAAGACTTATTTTATTTATTGATTTATTCTATGAATATATATCACAACAGTGTTTTGTTATTTATATTCAAAGCCCGTATTCACCATCGCCATATGTATTTCAAAAATAAATATTTAAAAATACATTTATCTCTTGTTTGTTGTTAAATTTCGTAGTCGTAGACCTCTCTAAAATTTAGTTGATTTGCTCTTAGCTATGCGATGTGCCTTGCACTTGGAGATAATTCGATAACGAAAAGATTATTCTTGGATTAGTGTACGCAAGGAAGCAGTCTTTATAAGATAGTATACTATGATGCTTTGAAATCTAACCATTGATTTTTAATTGCGTGTTTAAGATGAAGTCAGCGATCTCATTGAAAGGAGATTGAATTTTGGAGGTGATTATTTAAGCACTGATGTCAAGCTTTTGCCTTCAGTAAGGCTAGCATCTCCCTAGTTGTGGRGMTTTTAACWGGGTATTTCCCTATTGGCATCTATGCTGTAAGGCTGGGAATTTTACCAGACGCCATCTGCAAAAGCTGTAGGGAAGAAGGTGACGTGGAAACAACTCAAAACTTTCTTTTTAAGCACATACCTTCAGACGTTCCATCCAACTGGCSGGAATCGGAATTCAATTCTGTGCAAATTTGTATTGGCTGTTAAGCATTTTACAAATTTATAAATTCGATAAAATGAGTCCTTCTTTTCTATGGCTTCAAAAAGGACTATATATATAATAGTTTTCGTGCGATCTCTCCAGAGCCATTAAACTTAACCGGACCAAACCTTTTTTAACCACTCTCATAATGTGACACCGAAGAAATTACAAGATTTTTTTTTGTAATCATCATTTTAATTTGGTGATATGTTGTCAGCAGCATTGCTTAATAATGCTTTGGAATACTCGTAATTCAGCACACCAAATACTTTTTCGTTGATTTCTCTGATTGGCCATGGTTCACATATGAGTTTTTGCATTTAAAACTATCAAAATGGATTTTTATAGTATTAGAAATTGATTCCTGACTGTAAAACCATCTCCGATGTTTTATCTCTTAAGTYTCTTGGTTTCAATTTATCGAACTTACTTGCTTTTGAGAGTATCCGACTTTTTTCAAAAAATTTCACTGTTTGAGTAACTCCTAAGAGATCGTTGGGAGCTCTCCACGTGTATAGCAATAATTTTCATTAAACTTTTTTGGCCGTCTAAGACGCTCTTTGTATTCCAAGCAAAATCATCACTTTTAAATCAGGTCAGCTAAAGCCAATTCACCACAAACTTCCACCATTAAGCAATGACTTTCGGTTGACGTTTTATTCATATTAAAATAGAAGAGAGAGAAGAATGAAAAGAAATTATTTTTTTCAGACACAAAATTCGATCAATTTTAATCAAAAAGCTATTGTAGTTTAGATTTACTATATGGAAAAAAAGCACAATTACTGTAGTTTTTCAAAGTATGTTGGACATAGCGGAACCACGGAATAATAATCAAGTTCCGTCATATCTTGGTAACCGCACGAATACAGTTACATACCAATATTTGTATGAAAACCCACTTTTATGAASCTGCAAAGTGTGATCTCCACAAGCCGATTAGTTAGTGTTTTAGAATTCAACTATAAATTTACTTGAAATTCTTTGTTTTTCATAGAATCAAGATTACGTAATCGTTGAAAATTTTTTTGGAGCCTTTTCTATCGCACAAGCATTTGAATGTCATCGTGTACTCAGTTCTCTTAATGTCGACAATATCCAGAAAGTCCTAGAAAGTTCTTTTTTTATTCGCGTAAACAACGCTTTTCGCTCAGTGCTGGTGTGTTTTGATTCATTCGGACGGCATGACTGAGCCAGCATAGTCGCTGTCTTTTAATTCACTGAACTRTGTTATAGTCGTATATCTCGTAGAGTGGATCATTCCATCGAATACGGTATTTGCCGCTGGCAATGCACAAAGGATCATAAATTTACCACAGAACCTTTCTCTCAAAAACTCGTAACGCCAACTCATCAGATATTGTCATCGTCCATGCCTCTGCACCATGTAACAGAACGAGAGGATGAGTGACTTATAGAATTTGGTCCTTTTACGTCGAGAGAGAACTTTACTAGTACAAGAGTTACTCTGCGTTGAACTTCGGGGCTGACGTTGGAGGATGAAGTTATATGTAGAGCGCCATTCACTTTGGAGTGCCTAGAAACGACTCTTTTACATATGGCTCATGCAGCTCACGACTTTCGGTCTTCTACCAAGTACCCTCTGTGTRGCCAACAAAMATCCATTTGAAGGCGAAGTAAAGTGAGAAGGCAAATCATCGCTCCCCAGGGTTGTGCGCAGGGTTTGTGACTCACCACAGTTCCGGTTGTGAGACCMTGCCTTTTGATGACGACCACAGCAAAGAATACGATTTAAAGGCAGTGSTTGAAAATCGTGGTATTGGTAATGCCAATCGCAATAATAGCAAAAAATCTCAACGTCTCTTTTATATTTACTCAATACATTTCCTGGCTAGCAAAAGAGATGTTTTAATGAGACTGATTACCCTACACTAATCAAACGCAGATGTTGAAACTRTTTCACTCTCAATCGACTGGTAAACAAAATTCTTTGAATGAATTGAAGGTCATCCCAGCCGATTCTTTTATTGGCTCAGAAGCCAATTTTGTAAGCGACAATAAAGTATTTTATAAAAAAAATTCTTTTTTGTCAGACCGGGTTGTTCCAAATTTGATCAGATGGTATACATACATATATTATTCTCAAATATCATTGGAATAAAATTCAATATTATATACTCGACTTGCTTATTGCAGAGATGAATCGAAAGCATTAATATACATRTATTATTTATTTATATTTGAACAGTTGAATCGTGCCTTTCGTGGCAATAACTTGACTTTTGACTTGATTTTATTAAAAAAAAAATAAAGAYTTTTTATACCAGAGCATAACGTCGAGTATGAGTAGTATTACGTATATAAAATTTTTCATGGCCCARCTGCCTGTTATTCTGCTATATGTGAGGGCAAAACCCATGTGATCCAGCGGAATTCGAATCGATGACAGCTAATCTGTAGTTATCTTAGTGAAGTAGTGTAATTATTTGCCATTTGTTGTAATTTCATTTGCCTGTTTATTTATTTTATACCAATTATCTGTTCGATTCGGCAATTTCAATCTGTGGAAAATCAAAGCCTGGAAGAGCTCTTAAGTTGTGAGATTGTAAATATGGTTTCTGAACATTTTTGTTTTAATAAAACCTGGCTTCGGAACTTGTGCTTGTTCCAAGATAGTTTGATGGTGTTGTCAGCACAAAATGATATCAACTATCTAATTCAAGTGCTAATAAGTCATGGGCGGAAACGSGGATCTATATAAAATACGGTTCTGTACAAATACTTTCTCTGCCTTATTGCTGGATGAAGCAGCTGAAGCTATTGCTTCATATTATATTACAGATTTCTGTTTAATGCCATGCTTCGAAGACTCCGATACCACTCCATAAATTTCCTTTATCATTTGACAATTGACAGTCAAAGTTTACTAAACTCGGCAATTCTCATCGCTACAATTTRAAAAATTGCTGTTAAAATATTATTATAATTATTAATAATGACCGCTAAAAYCCATATGCCGAAGAGGAAACGACATTTGCTGCTATATTTCATCACGGGTCTGGTTTATGGTGCCCTGCTTGCCGTAATTTTTTCGTTTTGGCCTACATATTACCGCGAACTCATCCAAGCAGCAACTCATAGGCAGCGTGACATGATTGCGGTGAAAAACGAAAATAATAGCAGACCGACACACTTGAGTCAAACGGTACGTGTGCTCTGCTGGATCGCGACAAATCAGMAGCATGATAAATCTAAAGAACAGCATGTAAAACGTACATGGGGAACACGCTGCAATAAGCTAATCTTTGTGAGCTTGCAGCATGATCAAGAATTGGGTACTAAGCAGAAAGACTCGGAAAATGCATGGTCAAAAACACAAGCGGCGCTCAAGTATATATACGCAAACCATTTCGACGATGCGGATTGGTTCTTTAGGGCGGATGATAAGACGTGAGTAGTAGTGCGTTGACCRAAGGCTTTTTGATTATAAAAATGATACTGATTTCAGTTATGCAATTATGGAAAACATGCGATACTTTCTCTATACTTATTCGCCGGAGACGCCTATATATTTCGGTCACAAAGTTAAGGTATTTTTGGAATAAGTGAAATAGATAGTTTTGGGTTGGTGAAAGTCTGGGATTTTTTATATAGTAATATAATAACTCGTAAGGGAGGGTGGTCGAATTTGGAGGAAATCCGCGTTAATGTAGCATTGTGGTTGCATGATAATTTTTTGAAAGCTTTCCATATTACAGTTCTGTAGAGCTTTYCTCTACCCCAAGCCAAAATGGAGTTAAAGTCTATACGAATTGAGTGAGTTCTGAGTTAAGGGAGGATTCCCATTTAGTAAAGAAGCTGTCAGAAACAGTAGGGAGAAAGTTTGTATATATCATGGGTACCACATATAAACGAATGTTCGTAATATTCGTGAAAGATACTCAAATCTATTCTATTATATCCTATACATAAATAGATTAAATAAGTTAAAGCGCTAAATAACAATTCTGTTAGGATCAAATTTCCGCCAATGCTGGCTATGTGCTTAGTAAAGCGGCGCTCCGGCGTTTCGTCGAAAAAGCTCTACCAAACGACAAGCTTTGCATTCAGAACGGCACCCGCACCGAAACCGTAGAGTTGGGTGAATGTCTGGGAAACGTTGGTGTAATCGCCGTCGACTCACGTGATCAGCATGGTTGCGGCCGTTTTGTACCCTACCTAACGTCTTGGCCTAGGGATTACAGCATTTTCAAAAGCGCAGAGGTAAACCAATGTACAATTATAAGATTTCTGAGTAATATTAATATTTATTTCTAAAAGGACTTAACGTGCTGCTCGGATACACTCATTGCCTACAATTTCATCAAGCCGTATAGAATGTATTTGCTGGATCACTTCATATATCACACGAGAGGCAACGGTAGCGCAATTATACCAATAACACTGGCACTACGTTGAAATTCCTGAAAGCTTGAGCTACATATTATTGAATAACTTATGCAAAATATTTGTTATTTCTTTAATTGTAAGTTAAAATTATTAAAATTTTTAATACCAAAAATATTAATATGAATAATAATTTCGCATCATCAGTGTTGTCGTCGCAGCAACRGTATGTGGGAYTTGCAGGTCAGWAAAACGCCCCTTCTGAGGTACTGTCACCCATCCTGGAACCACACTTGTACTACTTCGGGGTGGCATTCCATTTTTCTCAATGAGCGATTTACATCTACGCAGCTGCGTTCAGATCCCGCTTTTTGCTTCGTAGCAAAATTGCTGCGAGTTTTTGGATAATCCCCCAGTGATTAAATTGTTCACATTTATTTGGCCAACCAACCCTTCTAAAGCGGTGYCAGATAACAGTTGAGTTGTCGAATTCCATAAGTTTAGGTCTTTTATTAGTCTGGTCATTCATCTAGCGCGAATTTMATTTTCCTATCTTCGTTGCCATGTTGTTATTATATCTTTCTTCATTTGTTCGATTGCGCTCTTGTTATTTTTGGATGCTTTCCTTAGTTCCCACAGCTTTTTCCTTTCGTATGCCAAGGTAGTCGGGGATTTTATTGATTATAGCTCTGTTGATGGCATTTTGGAYGTTTAAAGTCGCCAGCAACACTATTATTACTTTATAATTATGGCATCTACGCTGTGTGGCCTTTTCACTTTCAATGACGCATTTTATATCTTCTAGAGTTTATCTGCCGGATATAAAGTCGTGTGGTCTAGGAGAAAGTCTTTCAGTTCCGTTGATAGCCGCTTGGAATCTTGGTTTAAGTAGCCCTTCATAGCACTATTTGCATGTAAGCATGCATAGCTGACGGTCTGCTGATGGCCAGTTGGGGTCTCTTTTTCCCTTACCGATTAGCACCAACTGTTACTTTATCCAGTAGTTCAGTGAATAATCCGGCTTCAAGGAATGTGTTGAACATATTCAATAGAAATAGTTTTCGAGGGTAAACTGGGGACTTGTGGCAATTTAGGATATGCTCTGAATCACTTGCCCTTATTTCGTTTGTGGAGAAGAGTGTTAGAATCCAATTTGGCAACGATTAAGTCAGGTGGCTCTGCTCAAACACCGAGTTTACTATTTATACCCAAGTCCCCAGGTGTTTTTGTTAATAACCCTGCATATTTCTCTCGTTTTTCCTATTCTTATTCTTATCATCCGTCTTCTCTATGCCTGGATATCGTGAAGGATCTACGAAGATGGAGGCATATGTGGCTGAGTTGGGGTATATTTTCCGTCCACCTGTAAACTGCTACWTTATSTTTGCTGTGGGAACYTTGGGCATTGATTTTTGACAGGTGCTTGTTATATTAGGCTTTGTGGGCTCCACAATTTTCACTTAAATTTGGGATCCTTGAATTACGGCAGCACCTACAGGTATATACCACATTGACGTGATTGAAGTGTAAGTTACGTTCATAAATTTTACTGGAATATATTCTAGAGCACTCTGTTGGTTGGGAGCTCAATGGGCGCTTCTGATTGGCGCTTTCTTGAGTGTTTTAAAGTATGCTTATTTTTAGTCAAGAGAAATATCTTATACCCTTAATTCAACTCCCCAATTCGAGCGCTTTGTATGATTTTACAAAAGATTCAAGTATTTTGTACGATTTGTCATTCGACGCATTTCAAATCKAAACAGAAATCAGAAACAAGTCTTTAATTCATAGGATATACTTGTACTCCGTTGGCATAGTTTTAATTGGTTTGGAGTACTCTTAATTTTAGTGGAGGCTTTATCAATATAATTAGGAAAATTTTTTAACAAAACAGTTATATATAGTAGTAATGTAGTTGGGCGTGGCAGAGTCTATATCAGTAACAGTATTGCTCATACAAATCCAAGGCAATTCAATTTTCAAATATATTTTAATTTATTTATACTTAAAAAAAAAAAAATAGTCAGTCGAGTTCTCCTTACCATTGTAAGTGGTCTGGATTTAAGTGTGGATATCTTCAGAAGAGTAAAAATTTCCGCGCTACATTTACCATAGTTACTTGACGGATAAGCGTATATACATACATATGAATAAACACTTCTAATCATATAATATTTGTCATATATTATTAACGAATTTGGTGCAAAGTTATGCCACATAAAAGTATGTATATATTAGTCTCTTTGTTCTGCGTGTGTGCGTGTGCTTTTATGGCTTTCAATGCGCTGAAAGTGAAGCGTCAAAGTTGAAATGTACTTGAATGAAGATAAGGATAATCAGTGTAATGAAATGCGGCGGCGAACATACGCTCAACGTGATATTTATTTTATTGGTGCATGYGCTCAAAGCCTTTGTCAGTTTGAATTACGTACTCGTGCTAGTGCACTCAACGTAATTCGGGATGTCTGAAGTACACTTCACAACAACACTGAATTGCTCATTTAGCGCATTATACGCAATATGGATATTATTCTGATATACAGTCTTATGCATTAAATAGAGTCACTTAGGTTTGTTATAAGTAGCTAATATAACAATTTGAATTTTGATATTTAATCTTTAATAATACCCAACAACTCATAATTGTCATTAAATATATATTTTAAAATATAGATATTGTACAAAATATGAACTTATCCTCATCATCCGCACATGGGATGATAATAATTATGAGACTGAAAATTAGTTATACTACTTCCTGTCGATGATGAGCGACAGTGCGTATAAGCAACGTGTTTTGAATTCGAAATTATCCCGAAGAGCGGTAAATGTTAACATGCATGATAGATGATAGATTGGATTTCTGAGCAGGAGTGTTGTATAAACTCATATGGGAATGTTTCACTGTGGAGGCTGAATTACCGGCCGTTGTGCCAAAGATGCCTTCTGTGCCCACCCTGGCGTTAAAGTTGTCAAGTTGTCAATATCTCTCTCATATCTCATAACTTATGCTCCATCCTCCAAGCAGTGGAYATTAGGAAGTAACTTAATAGTACTTAGGTTAAGTTTAGAGTSGATMTTYTGAAGYCACTGTGCGAAARGCAGGATTATAATGAAGAAAGTGYTGAGATTATCGATTATCTTAGGTGYCGTATTATATTTATWACTTTACTGTGMGGTTTYGAAAAAATTAGAGACTTTATTATTGACAGTTTCCTGTTTACTAGACTCTTTCCAATTTTTACAGACCAGTATCAGTAAAAAYTGAGTAAAACTGTTAATAAACCGTAAGAGAATAACAGATCTCTTACTACACGTTAGTAACCTTAAGGGTCTTTCAACYAGTAAGCTTACCATATCCAAATTAGATTCATGTGCACATCATTGACCGCCTGACCAGTAAACGGTGAGAATTCCTATCTCTAACGGCATTTACTTGTATTTGTAGTGCGCTAAAGTTATCTGAAAGTTTGAGTCCAGAGTATCTTGACAGTTTCCAAATAAATTTCCCTCAGAACATTAAACAGTATCTGAAGAAGCTCACTATACGCATAGCCAGCGGCTCAGTGCAGGCTATACGTTCTTGGGCTCTGTGAGGTGGATCATAAATTATAAGAGATATATAGGAATAGAATTTCGGTCGAGTTTTTAAGTATTTCAACAATAAGCATAAGTATRTCTTTAAAATAGAAACTGGATGATAGAATATGATATAAATTGCTTTGAAGAAAGCGTATAACAGGTTACCAGAAAATTAAAAAAAAAAATCTACGTGGAGCCACCTGCCAAGAACGTGAATAAAAAATCAATTACATTCTTTAATATGAAGATTTTTGATTTATMTCAGCTTTCTGTTTATCCASCATGGGATCTATTTWAAGGTATTATARATGAAYATAAAGATATTATAGAACTTGCGTRCTTACGCCWTAKSMTACTTTTSTCCATTTGGTTCCAAACAAGAAAAACAAGACTTCGTTTTGGAGTCGAAAACATATTTTGCAGCAAACAAGTTGACTTGCGTTGACGCCGCCTGGTTCGGTGTAGTAGAAATATGGTTTTGAGTTTACGTTTTTTTTATCATTCTGAGAAATATATTATKATAGATTATATTGATGGACAAAATTACCCCATCTATAGATAATATCTTCATCCTTTTGAGATAATTCTGAGGCAAGACATAAAGGAAGCATACCACAATTTAAGTAGCTTTGTAAATATGGTACTTAAAATTTAAAATAGCTACAGTCAAATATATATGTTTAGTAAAATATGTCTATTCCAACAAGCATCTACTTGTTCCACTGTGCCTTTATAAACTGACACAGATCTAACTTAAATGAAAAAGTATGTAAAATGGCATTAATACACTTCAGTGATAACTATTAAGCAATCAGTGAATATGTTGAGCAGCCTTTTCAAATATATTGTGAACTTTATTGATGTGTGTGAGGCTGGGAGGAGTGTACGTACAGTACATACTTATGCGAGTACGTAATGCTGACGTTGCGTTACGAATGAGCAGTGCTTGCAAGTGGGTCTCGATTTCCAAATGTTTGCTGCCACACATAAGTTAATTACGGCGTTGACTTACGCTTGATAAGGCAAATCAAACTAATTAAAAGATTTCAATTAAAGGAAAGTGAATGTGCACACACAYATRCATACTTAAATATATATGTATATACACGGAAATAGATGAGAACTAGCTTAGAAGCAAGGAAATTGAAATAGTTTTGAAGAGGAATGTATGTAATGAACACACACCAATACATGTTTAGCGAAAGAGTAGAGTGCAGTTGGAATATGCGTATATATCTTTATATATAAAAAGCACTTGTCACGTTGTTTGTTCGCGATGGGATCCTAAACTACTGAACCGATTTTAGTAAAATTTAGCTCACTGTGTTCAGTTCGAAGCAACTTAGAAGACAGTATAGTAAAAATAATTCATAAATAATAAATACAGTGAAAGCTGACAAAAATGTTTTTGCCTTTATTCGTAAATAAAATTTTCACTGTATTGAATAGTTTATTATATTAATAATAGTATAAAATGTATACCGCAGCAACGCGTGGCCGAATCCCCTAATATAATATATATGTATGCATTTAAGCTGGATTTTGTAACTGTACATATGTCAGTTCACGGATATATCAAATAACAAAGRGTGTTGCGCAAAGGTAAATAATGATTCTAGCAGTTATTATATACAGTTTTTTCAATATTTAATTTCTTGCATGTACTATATACATACTAACTATATATATAGTCTCTAGCGTAACTTCTATGACTGCCACACGCTTACGCGACTCTGCTCGCTGTTGAAAGCCGCAAAGTGCGCACAAATTCATGAAACTGTTACATTGCCCGGGCGAATCTGTAAATTGAATTCCAAATCCAATTAAAACTTCAATTCCGAAACTTTAGAATACACACACGCGTGCCTGACAGGTGACGAGTAGTTGTATCATAGAATACATACTATACCATATTTGTATTATATTTGTATGGGGTCGCTTGCAGCTAGCTCGCAATGTGTTCGATGTGTGGTGTGCCGAAGACCAGTCGTAACATGTCGTGTTGTCGTTTTGCATTGAATTCGTTGACGCTGCTGGCATTGCTGACGAAGCCGACAAATTGCCGCTAGCGTTAGCCACCCATCATAGTGTTTCGTCTGCATGCAGGTATAGTTACTATGGAGTGACTGCGCTTAAATAGAGATGCATGTATTTTTTAACAAGAGCTTTCTCTTTCCGATACTTGATTTAGTGTTTGTGAACATACTATATTTTTCGAAAGAGGCCCTARTTCGAATATAAAATCTGACCTCCGGCAGCTGCCAAGCTTTGGTTGACTTTTTATTTATCAAGTGGCTGCGGAGAAACAACGATTTGGAGTATTATCTAAGTGAATAAAATCAGAGCTCAACAATACTTTTTAATCAAAGCAATGATCTATTTGGCGGTTCCCTAAACAGAAACTTCAAATTGAATGGGTAATGTTTATTATCTTTCRAAAGAACATTSCTTGYTATTTATTTATTTTCGAAAATTATCWSTTTMRAATGTTGGCCGCGGCTACATCTAAGATGGTCCATACGTTGAGTCCCATTTTCTATGACTCGTCGAGCATTAAAATGGTAACTGGTGAATGACAAGCGTGATGTTTTATTCCAAGGACTAAATCGAAGCGGGATTGTGAGCATAAACTTTAGACCTTACATTTCCCCACAGGAAAACGTTTTASKGTGTGATAACACACGATCTTGGTGGCCAATCGAACGGCCCAAATGTGAAATTATCTGCTCACCGACGAGTTCTTTCAATAAATCCATTGATTGATGCGATATGTRGAAAGTGGCGTCGTCTTGTTAAAACCAAATGTCGCCGAGATTATGAGCTTCAATTTCAGGTATCAAATAGTCGGTTATCATCTCGCGATAATGGTCGCCATTGACGGTTACGTTCTCATCGGCATCATTTTTGAAGCAATATGGGCCGATGATACCACGGGCTCACAAACCACACCAAATCGTTGTTTTTTTGTGGATTAAATGGTAACTCTTGAATCTCTCAAGGTAGCTCTTCGTCCGAAATGCGGCAATTTAGCTTGTTTACATATCGCAGATGCACTCATGATGCACGACGCTCTTGTAATCTATGAAAACTGTTGGCCAAATCTTCACAATMAACCTTACTTGGCCCGTTTGTTTCGGTCTTCAATCGGCAGTTTCCATTAGGAGCTCAAGCTTTGGTTTTCATTTCATAACCACAAACCCACGATTCGTCGTGACGCTGCGAAGCAAAACTGGGTCGTTTCGGACTGAGTCCAGCATCTCTTGAGCAAAGTCTACACCACGCGGTTTTGTCGAAAKTGAGACCCATACCGACCAGACTCATACCTAAATTATTGGCTAATATTCAAGCAAAAAAAGGTGTCCAAAATTAACTAAACTTTCAAAATGGCCGACYTTGTCAGTGTAARTAAGAGAKGTGAGTACCATCATAACGCAGCAAAAACAATTGAAAATGGCATACATATAGTCCACGAAATAATCCAAAACATCTGGTAAATATTATATTGWTCTATGGGCAAAATAGCAGATTGTTATTCGACACGGACGCGGGCACTACGAGCTCYTTTATATGTATTTCAGTATAGCAATGCTCGGTTTTAGGCCCAATTTTATAGAACCTGATGTACGACGAATAGGTT
>NW_017537017.1:159217-161003 GCF_001853355.1 Bactrocera latifrons
ATCTTTACTTTTTTCAATTGAGTGGAGTGACACCTTTTGAGTTCGGGCATGTTTCTGGCCAATAAAACGGTCTTTGCTTTCCTCCGAGCGGATTATCGAACTCTATTGCTCTTATACACTCGATGTCACAACGTTTGAATTCTATTATCTATTCAGCCGATAGGACGGTCCTTGCTTTGCTTGGAGCATGTGCTCGAAATGAAGTCCACTGTTTTGACTGCTCTTCGATCTCTGGTGTGTACCAGTGTGTCTATTTTCAGTAAGAAAATTGTTCAAATCGCTATTAAGTTACGTCAGACCCTACTTTGAAGCTATCYCTTGGTTTCGCTTATTATCTGCAGTGAGCGAATCTGACTTAAATTGCGCCGACAACTTGGATGGTAAGGTTCAGGTTWGTTGTCATCGAGGTCATCTAACAGAATTAGGCCAAGGATTCGGAGCAAAGGGTTATATTAGTAGAGTTTGTTGRGCATGCAAAAAGGTGGTTAGAGTTAGGCGGGGAATCATTGCTTGCTGGACATATGTTTGGTGTGTTGKGCTCGATTCTGGAACCGAAGTTTCACTTGCCACAATATCCAGAACAAAGTTACGAAAGAGTTACTCGGTGTCATTCTAGTAACTCGAACTCATCTCTGTGCAGCGAGGTCGGAGGACACCACGCTGCGAAACATCCAGTTAAATTCTTCTCAATTGTTTACTTCGAAACAGTAGGGATGATTAACGACCGCTCTTCAACCCTAGAGGGATACAGGATCGTGGATTTTTCGGTGCACTTGGACTGGGCTCATTCCAAACCCACCTAGTACTATGTTGAAGCTGTTTGAAATAATTTTTGACRATCCACGTTCTTTATGTTTCAACAAGAAGAATCCAATCACTTACCTATTTACTTTTTCCATTTTTCTAAAATGTGAATCGAGTGAAATTTTGATGATAATATATCACCACCAGAATGCACCTTATATTAGTAAGTGCTTATCAGCCCGCTCTCGTATGTATGTGTATGAAAATAGTGAGCCACACATGCTTTCACTGAGGCAGGTTGGCAATCTTTTGAAATGCTGTGGGTTGCCAACGCATATTTATGTGGGTGTTTGTGTCCGTCGTCCCTTTGGCTGATGATTCCGTTATTTTGTCATACACCGTTACGTTTCGTGTGTGCAAAATTGCAAATGAATTTATTCATTTTGTGGGCGTGCGCCAACTTAATTCGCTTTCCAGTTCACACCAGGTTTAACTGTCAATTCTACACGCTGGGGAATAAAATCAGACACACGCACACACACTGGCACACGCGCTCGGTTAATGTGAAAATGAAAATTGTGTATTTTTTTGCGCCGGTGTTCGCATTTATTTTTAATCGCTTTAGCAGTTTACTTGCGAGAAGTTGGCAATTAAGTGATTTAATTTAAATGAAATAAACTTTGATGTGCCGCTGTCGCAAGGATRACAGTGTGCTTGCCACACATATGAGTTTTTATGTGTGTGACTCGGCGCAATTAAAGCAGCAATGCATGCAAATTGTTTATAATTACTTAATATTCAAATAAATGATATAATTTGGCGCAATTAGCACAACAATTTAATCTATGCAAAGTAATTTTAACGGTGTAGTAATGAAAATTAATTAGTGTGGAGCTTATGTTATGATTATGAAAAAGAAGATTTGGTAAGATTTTCTAGCTGGCAGATTTCTTATATCACTTTTATTGATCTTATCTTAATACGAAAGTCTTTATTGAAAATCGACTGATGTCTGCTTATGACCTGGCGAAGGAATATACTC
>NW_017537017.1:161220-162953 GCF_001853355.1 Bactrocera latifrons
CGGAGTAGCAATAAAGTAATTCGACGATACTATAACCATTAGGGTGTCCATGATTTCCCTAGTATTGAACTTTGAGTATTTTTCCATAAATTTTGCATAGAATTATTCTTAAATTTTGTATCTCCAAAGCAACTAAATCCACAACATTGAAATATAAATTCGTTTATAAAAWTTTCTGCTCTACAAAAAATGTTTTATAAATTTTTTTCCATAAAAACATTCCTTTAAAAGTTACACGCAGTTAAAATTACACATTGAATCTTGGTAGAGTACTCGTATAGTACACCATGTGGTATGAGCAACACAGTGTGTATAAATCACGCGTATAAATTTTAAAGAAATGTTTTTATGGAAAAAAATTTAGATGTTTTTTGTAGAGCGTAAACTTCCTATGYAAACAACATGGGAAAAGAAATATAATTTATGAACTGTTTGATTTTGGATAATTTTTGCTTTCGGATTAATCTTCATGGAGGTTTGCTAAAAATTACTACTTGGAAAATAAAGGTTACCCAAATATCTCTTTACTTTAACTATTAGGTTGATAAAGTACAAGCGTGCTCATAAGTACGCGTCGCTGCTAAGAAAGAACTACTAGAATTTCAATTATATATTTAACAGCGGTTGGGACCAGACGAGTACCGAGGACGTAGAACCCCTTTCATTTCCTATTTTTTTTTTTTTTTTGGAAAGGCAAATTTCACTATAAGATATAAAAATCTATCTATCGATCTTTGCGCGAATCGGGTTTCATGTTAGCTCATAATCAATATTTTCAATTAAGTGAGAAGGTTGTAGAACAACCATTAATTCAACTTCCATAACATTCATCGGATCCTGCATCTGCACTTTTCCTCTTCTTAGATATTAGCAATATCTTTGATGGAATAAAATCTTTGAAAAAGAGGAAGTGTAGTAAAAGGCAAAGTTTACTTGCAAAATGGTGTCGATAAGTTGGACAATGTACTATATATTTTCACATATAAGATTTTCGGGAGAAATTACTAATATCTTACTTCAAAGCCCGATGGTTCTTTTTTCTAACTGTGGTCAAGATGTAGGTCAACATGAATAATCCAGTGGCAAAGTAGTTTCATGACAGTGAACTTCACACTAAATTTCTCTCACTAGAATAACCTAATTATCAAGTCTTGAATATGAGGTTCCTGTTTAAAGAGCTAGAGACAACCAACTATTTGGTTGGCAAGGAAAAGTTGTTGACTCCTGTAAAAAATGTCTTCAAAAGTAAATCTTCAAAAAATAAATTGATAAATTGGCCTTTGGCATGTTGTTAGAGATCAAGTGCTAAAAATTTCTTGTTTCTAATCAACCATCAAAATTGGTATGAACTGACTAAATAATACTATGCGTTTCAAAATGGGCTTCTGAGACAATACAAGCGTACCAGCCCTTGACTTTAACGAATTTTAGTTTTTTTCCGGTTGGAGCATTCTTCGCTGAATTATGGGACAGTTTAGAAGCATTTAATCATAAGTCCACTTCTCGGTACTAGCACGGTCTTCAGCTACGTTGTCAAGCATTTCTTTAGCTGCTTCTATTTGACGATATTTTTGCAAAAGAAGAAGATATTTAGATAAGATACCTTACCACAATACTTTCTTAAATTTTTTTTCAATATTTTTCATTCGTTCGGATTTTTTTTTTAGGTTTCTTTATATTTTAGTAAGCATAAGTTAACTGAATTATGTTATTTAATTATAATTTTATTTTTT
>NW_017537017.1:163773-204412 GCF_001853355.1 Bactrocera latifrons
CAGAGGCATGGACGATCACAACATCTAATGAGTTGACGTTGCGCGAGAGAAAGGTTCTGCGGAAGATTTATGATCCTTTGCGCGTTAGCTACGGCGAATACTGTAGTCGATGGAACGATACGCTGTASGAGATATGCGACCATATTGTTATGTTGTTATTATWGTCATAGTTCAGCGAATYAAAGGACAGCGGCTATGTTGGCAAGGTCATGTCGTCCGAATGGATGAAAGCACTCCAGCTCTGAAAATATTCAACGCAATACACGGCGGAGTACGTAGAGGAAGAACAAGATCTCGCTTCTATTGTAAAGACCAGGTGGAGGAAGGCTTTCCTTCGCTTGGAATCTTCAATTGACGTCATTTAGCAAAAATAGGAGGAACGACTACCGCGCTGTTGTAAACTCGGCTATAACCGGGTAAGGGGTGCCTACGCCAATAAATAGGAAGAATAAGAGCACAGTTTAAATGGATGGGTCAGCTAAAATTTTATGAGATAGTGTAGATGAAATAATTTTAACACATTAAATTTCTTGTAAGTTTTTTTTATAAAATATTTTGAATAGTGTATGCATTTTAAAGAAATATCTTCGTTACTCATGAAGTATTATGAAAATAGCAGTACACTATAAATTTCAATGGAATTTCCTAAAGACTGTAARTCATGTTTCCGTTCTGCTTAAAATATACCCAACTTCCTGAGTATCTCTAACGTTGAATGAAAAATTAAATTTACCAAAATTCGCACCACTCGCAACTCCGCAGGACTCCCGCAGAGGTAAGGAAGTGCAAAAAGTATTTGCTAAACATTTCGCGCACCGAAATTGACTGTTCAAGCGGAAAACGTCAACTCGAATCATTAGTGCTGCCTTTAAGCGGCAAAATGTGAAAAGTGAAATGCCTATTTATGTGTTTGTGAAAAGGTGAAAGCCGCAGGCCACAAACGAAACTTCCGAGGGGGGCTGGAGAAAGTTACTAGGGCGTGCTTTCGCATGCAAAGCAGCTGGCTGGCAAAACTGCCGACTCAGCGCGGCAGGCAGTCGTTGAATGCAGTCAGCGAGGCGATTAAAGCAGAATTTAAATTCATTTTAATGTGCGGCGAATGGCGTACGCGGAAAGGAGTAGCGCCAGCGGAAATACAATAATAATATTAAGGTTGTTGTTATTGTTGTTGGTATTTTTGTAGTTGAAAAACGTACACAGCGCCACCGTTTATGTGCGCGGCTACAATATTAAACGAGATAAGCGTCGAAAAGTGAAAAAATGCCAGAGGGTAAACCTTTGAAAGGGAGTTGAAGCTTTAAACCCCCGCTGCTGGCTGCGTCCTGCGCGTTGCAGTCTGCAAGCGTTCGAGTGCTCTTMAAGCGGCGGCGGGGTTAGCATTTGGCGTAAACTTCCTCACAAACTTAACAGTTGTAGTTAAACGAGCGGAGCATGCGACGAAACTCTTCAGCTGGGACTGCAAGGCGGGGAATTATCCGAATATATATTTGTGTATATATGTATGTGTGTCGGCTGTCCGTTAGTTATGTTGGCATGTGGTTTCGTGGCTGTTTGCCTAAAATKGTKGAAGCTTGCCGMTTTGCCTTTGCAATGAWGTGGCCGCCGCCRTGTCTGTCTGCTTATTCTCTTCTCWCTCYTCCGCTCTCTGTATGCGTGTGTCTAAACGCACCCAAACACTTTAACCGTTAACCTTGAGGGGTTAAGGCTAAGACTGCACACTCGTCTTGTATACACGCTTCATGCCACACTAACCGTTAAGCGCCGCGTATGTGTCTTTTTGCTCACCCTTCTGTCTGTCTGTTGCTTGTTAGCCGTTAGCTGAGTGCAAAGCTGTGTCGTACAACGCTCAACGGTGGGCGTGYGCCCTGCTAGTTTATCATAGAGGTGATTTCCTTGGTTCGCTTGTTTGCTTGCATAACGGTATGTTTGTTTGCAGGCGCTAATGCATGCTGTTGGGTGTTTGCGCCACGCTTTGCCGGTTGTTATTGTACTTTGTGCGGCAGTGTACTTATGTGTGTATGCGTAGGTAAGCCAAGATAATGTATTGTAATCACAATTGAGTTGAAGATTTACATTTCGTTCCGCAGCCAACTGGTTTGTGGTTGTTTGTGTGCCAAAAGTCTTTAAGTGGAAAGTGTTTGCGGGTTTGTTGTGATACTACTGCTGAGCTGGCAGTTATGGCGTATGAGGTGCTTAGTTGTTGTAGTGTGCTGGATACCAAATTCAATTGCCGATTAGTGTATAGGTTCATCTAAAATACTTTTTGGAGACACTTCTTGGTTATATTAAGTTAAGTGTTTCTTCTGTTTTATTCTGAATGAAAAAATTTAACAGAGAGTTATCTTAAAATTTGTGTTTTCAATGAAGTCAAGTTTTGGGAAGTCGACTTTATCACGAACACAGGCATTCGAGAAGCACAAACCATTTAGTAAATATTGTGAAGTAATAAAAAACTTGCCTCATCCATTTGTTAACGACGAAAACGTCGAATAAGTTAAAGAAATTCTGCTTGAAATCGTTGTGTTGACGTCAGCGAGATAGCAGAGGATCTGAGGGTCTCTTATATATCGACTCAAAATATTTTGGTTAATGCTTTGTCTAAGAAGCAATTTTAAGCCGAAATACCTGAACCCTTTATGCAGCTGAGGGCCATATATTCATCATAAGTATCATTACTGGTGATAAGATGTGAATTTATGAAAATGATGTGGAAACCGAAAGAAAAATGAATTCACTGAAGGTCTTGATCAATCCCAGCCTAGAGTTATAATAAATCTATGAAAAATTAGATTACGCGTTCATATGTGTGTCAGTAGCCTRGTTATATATACGTATTAAAGATTTGTATAAAAATATGTGACAATGTAGTCTTTTTGGCAGTCCAGTTCAGATTTGATCAATGGGTAYATTTTATCTGCTTAACAAAGTGGTATTCTAATTTTGATGCCCACAACACCTAAGAAGGCAACAAAATGGCAGTATATCTGCAAAAAGCCTAAGTCAAGCCCAAAATTTATTGAGCTAACTAATTCGGCGGATTCGTAGAAGAAATGGAAAATAAGATGATTCAACCTTAATCTGGCCAAAAATTTGGCTGTGGAGAAGGAAATGTTGAAACGTTTTCAATTTGCATCCTTGCTTAGACGATTTGCGTCCTTTAAAATCTTTCGCCTCACCGTGTGAGCGCCTATCATAAAGTRTCTTTTAGCACGTCTATTATTGCGGCCACGTGAAACTTGCTAAAAACTAGTGGTTCCATGGAACTTTAAGATTCCTCTCTGTGCCGGAAACCTTTCGCAACCCACAAGTGCCTTGCAGGTGTTCCTTTTGAATCGCTTTTAGGGCTTTCAAATGGTCTAGCATGCTTTGCCAATTTAGCATGCTTCCAGCTGTCTTTTACATAGTTTGATAACTACTGCCTTAGCTCAAAGTATGATTAAATATCAAAGTAGGAGAAGCTTGTTACCTTACTTGTTAGCTTAAGCTTGAAATTTGTATGATTAGAAGTTAAAGTTACCAGTTATATATCAGCACCGATTGTTCAGCTGAGTATTCTTTGGCGTTTTTCGGTTTAACTTTGCTCTTTCCTGAGGTATGTATTCACAAGCTTTGCTAATAATGTTGCGTTAATTTATTTCTTCATAGAGTTGTTTAGTTATTTTACGAATCCTGTGCAAAACCGACAAAGATATGAATATAAGTTAGGAGAAACCTATACCCTGGGACCTTCTGTATCCTAGTTTTCTAGATTGCGTAATATTTAATTACTAAATAGAAGACTGTTAATTACACGACCAGTCAAAAGTAATTACTTTAAGGTAAATGTTTTTTATTGTATATGCCAAATAATTTCTTAATCAAACTATTAATTTTCTTTATTTTTCATACAAGTTATTAAGAATTAGGTTAATTGTACATTCCTGCTTTAATTTGGAGTAGAATCCCTTAAAACTCGTGTTGTGAAATTTACACTGAATTGTTAACTCTCAATGCATCAAAACTTCAAGAGAAAACGTGTCTTTAAAAGCTGATATTTTCAACCTTAAAGCTTATCTTATTCTTTCCATTGCTCTACTTCAATAACATCTTTCAGACCTTCTCCACATTTGCAGCCGTATATGTATGCTTGACAGGTAGTTTTACAAAACTGTGCTGTTCTGAAAGTTGCCGCCGTTCTGTTGATARATTAGCTTATGTTATGAAAAGCTATACCATGACAATAGCTTTATAGACATTTCTGTGGCCAGTTGGGTGCGACCGCATTCAGAAAACAAGTTCTGACGTTAAATAACAATTGCTGCCAAAATCAGGTTCTACGAATAATTTGTACACTCCTCCAGCTATTATTACTCTTTCGCCATCAATCTTAGACATAGAGTTATATAAAATTCCGTTTCGAATCCGCTCTTGAGTCACAGAGACTTATGTTTCTCACAGATATGAACAAACTTCCAGTATAACAAAAGCTTTGAAAATAAGAATCTTAATAAAAAATCTCTCGGGTTTGGTAAAACTATTAAAAATGTCTCATATTTTAGTCATGTGTTAAACTATTTTCATTTTTATATTATTTTTCGTCTTTATTGGCGTAAATATTGGTTACGCGGTTTTGGCCGAGTTTACAACAGCGCGCCAATCCTTATTCTTCATGTAGTCAAGTTCGTCTCTACCTGGTATTTCCAACGGAGTGGAGGTTTTTCACTTTCTCTGCTTTCCCCGGCGGGTACTGCGTCGAATACTTTCAGAGCTGATTTCAACCATTCAGAAGACATGACGTTGCCGTTTTTTCTTAATTCCCTGAACTATGTCAATTTCGTCGTATAACTTGTAAAGCTCATCGATATTTGCCGTTGTCAATGTGCAAATACCATAAGTTTTCTGCAGAATCTTTATTTTGAAAACTTGTAACGTCGACTCATTAGATATTKTCACCGTCCATGCCTCTGGATTATACAGCAGGACTTGAATAATGAGTGACTTTTAGAGTTTGGCCTCTGTTTGGACTTTACTTCCACACTCAGTCCGAAATTGCACATGTTGGCAAGAGTTATTTTGCGTTGGATTTTGAGGATGACATTATTGTTGGTGTTAATTCAAGACAGATGAAATTATTTACGACTTTGAAATCGACGTGAGCTCCTTCCCGATCTTGACGAAGCTTTTGGTGTTGCTCAACGTCAGTTTACACAGCCGTATTAGGTTTGCTGAGGTACCAAATTCAGACATATCACCGTAAAGGCAGTTCTTTTTCGTGCTGTCAAAAGCGGTCTTATCAGTTGTTGATTTTCCAGGCCTAAAGCCACACTGACAAGGTGGAATCAGTTTGTTGACGGTAAGCTTTAGTCATTCACATATTATCTTTAACGATTGGGGAATCGGGTTCACCATCTCCTGTTGTTATGCTTTCAATTCCATGCAGGTTGGCTGAAGTAGAGTTCCCTAMATAATTTCAGTATGCTCTGGGAATCAGTCACTTGATCACCTCTGGTTGTTCTAGAATAGTATGCTGCGGGCTCATAAAGTTATGTTAGTCGTCGCTTCTTTTCGTAGAATTTTTATCATTACCTCTGTCGTCCAGYTTAACACGCGCCTCATATTCGCACATTTCGGATTGAGGCATTTATTTTGCATTTCTTTGGGTGAATTCTTCGAAGAAATGATTTCCCTTAACACTGGGAGCAGAAAAGAGTATTTTTCGCGCAGCTGAAAGTCATACACGAAGATGATAAGAGTAGGGACGCCATTAGGCAGGGATTGAGTCTGCCTCTAATTCGGCTCTCATTCTATCCGCTCAGAGTAAGTTCTCTTTACAAATACTGTCTCTATTTTGACTTCTTGTCAGGTTTTAAGCACTTGAAATACCCATTGGATAATATTTACCATTACGTACGCTATGTCGTGCCACAAAAGCATACGCGCCGCAAAGTGTGTCCTGTTAYACTTTGTCACACCCGCCAACAACCCGGCTCATATCTACCTTACACTTCATTGCCATTTCGGCTAGAGTCGTTTGCTTTGTTGCTATTTCTGTCGCCTAAAAATTKATTGTTTGCATAAATTTGCTTTATTGCATGAATTGTAGTTATTGCTTGTGTTGCCTGCGCGCCGAGTGCTGAGTGCCGTTCTCGGCTGCTCTTCTGCTAGCCATGCTTACTGTTGAGATTTACACCCGCACTTTAGAGTCGCACATCTTTTGCGTGTGGGTGGCTTAAAGCAATCTGGCACTGCAGCAGTGGAGGTTGTTATGGAATGGAAAATGTTTGCACGTTTCATGCAGCCTTCGCGTGCACGCGTCCTTCCGCTGACTTTGGATGATAAAGCGGTTAGAGCAGTTCAATCTGTGGATCGGGAAATGGCARGCGGTGCGGAGGAGAGTGTAGACGGAGCAGAGAGAAAACTTTTCACTATTCAATTTAACTAATGAAACTGAAAATTCATTTCAGCACATTAACAAAATGCCAAATACACGAACCCGGTAAAAGGATAGCACAAATATTTTTCGAAAATATATATGTACTTATGTATATATATGCATGCATATGTATAGGTATGTATGTGTGTGTTTGTTAGCAGACAACCACATTCAAATAAATTTTTGTTATTGTGTGTTAAACACATGTGCTCGTGTCACTTATGACAAGGATATACGGTAACGATGGTGCGCCAAGGTTGTTGTTGTAAACATTAATGTGCTCACATACACATATACACCTGAACTATGTGCATTGTTACTTTTTATTATTCCTGCTTTCTTCCACTTGTGTCTAGATTTGAAAGAGTGTTGTCGGAAATGTGTTTCGTTTGCTGCTTGTTTGGGTGCTTTACACCAACACTCATGCGGCATTTTCATAATTACACTAATACATTTATTTACAAGCAAATATACATGTGTGGCTTGTTGGTTGTTGTAGACAAAATAACAACATATATTTATGYATATACAAATATACATATCTTRTCTTAGGGTTCATAAGCACTATACAAACAATCCAGCGCCTCTACGCACTGTGGTTCGATTTCATATATATTGTAACATATTATTTTTGTAAATTTTTTAATTGAAACTAAAGGAGAAGGCGCCAATAAAAAATTGTTAACTACCAAAGGTAAACAACCCTTCAGTTTATAATGGCAGCTATTTGTAGCATATATCGGACCATAGATATCGGCGGTTTCAACAAATAAGCTGCTTTGCGGTTCAATCTGTCGTGCTTGCAAAAATTTCAGATTGATATTTCAAAAGCAGTGAGTCTYGAAAGAGAGAGACGGCCCTACATGGCTAATTCAACACAGTTCGTCACTTTGACCATTTKTCGGATATATATTTTATAAAGTCGTTTACGTTTAATTCTTGGAGTCAAAAGTTTTGTGGCAAACTTTATATGGACTGTTCTGAGTATAACAAAGAATGAAAATGATTTTTAAGGCTTGTCAATATAAAATAATATAAAGAATCTATCAATAAAATGTAGAATCAAATTTCCACCAAGAGTTCAGGAAAGAACAGCAAAGCGGGGGGCCGATGGATTGTCGGCCGCGCTGTACGAATACAGCAGCGGAGAACTGTTAAGAACCATTCTCAGCTTCACAAAAAGGTAGATTCCACAATCTGCCCCAATTATCATGTGATAAGTTTCCTGAACATCGTCCTATCGAGCGTATTGTGTGAAAGATTAAAGCCCAACGTTTGATGGGACCTTGTCAGTGTTTCTTCAGACCTGGAAAGTAAACAGCTAATCAAATATCTAGGATGCGCTAAATCTTGGGAAATATCTTTGAAATGAGGAAAGCTCCTTTTGAAAGCATGAAAGGGAGCTGCCTTCATGCCGCTACGCCTGAACTTGGTATCCCAGCAAAACTAGGATGGGTATGTAACCTCACCTTGAGCAATACCAAAAGATCCATCAGGATCGATAAAGACCTCTCCGAGACGTTCGATACCAAACGAGGTTTCAGCAAAGCTGTAACATCTTCAACCTACTTCTGGAGAAAATAATTAGTTAGTTAGCAAGCGAAGCAAGTGAGCCTCGTAGTGAACGATGACAAGACGAAAAATCTCCTGCCATCAAAAAAATAGTTGTCGCACTCCCGACTTGGCTCCGACGTCACTTTTTAGATTATAACTGCGAATACATAGTTAGAAGCCAACGCGGAATAACTCTTGCCAGCAGGTGGTATTTCAGACTGAGTGAGCAAATGGTAAGTAAAGTCCTCTTTGAATGAACAGACAGAGTTCTGCGGAGGATTTACATCCTTTGTGCTCATTGGCAACGGTCAACTGCAAACGATGGAACGATGAGCTTCAGCGAGTTAAGAGACCGCGGCTATGATGGAAAGAACAGGTGGAGAAAGACCTGGCTACACTCGGAATATCCGATTGGCGCCAAACAGCGAAGACGAAAATGGATCCCTTTGAAGGTGAGCTAAAGTAAGACGGCGAATCATTTCTCCACAGAATCGTGCGCTGGGTTTGGGAACCGTCACGGAAAAAAAAAAATTCAGCCAATGAAAGATAAAAACCCCGCTTTGGCGATCCCTGCAAACGTGTTAAGGATTACTTTTTTGAAGATTACGATTTTTCAAGAACTACTCATCCGGTCTCCATGAAATTTTGCACAGGTCTTTGAGATACARTTCTTAAAGACTTGGACAAAGGATTGTCTTTTTCGTAATCTATTTGAAACAACTATTTTTTTCTACAAATTTCAGAATTTCTTTGGTAATAGTTTATGTTTGTAACAATTGAAAATATAATAAAGTATTTCTTTTTTTTTTTTTTTAAATGAGTAAAGTGGGTTTTAGTGACATTTGCTACAGTGGCCATGTTCTACACCGGTGGATGAACGCATAGCCACAAACCGCTTCAAAGCGAAGTTCTTCAATACATTGCTGATTTGCCCCCACGCCCCGCCAGAAGAGAAGGATGGAGCAAAGATGTCTTTGCTGCCCTCGCCACAATGTCAAAATCAGCAACTCGGTATAAAAGAACTGTGTGCCGATAATTTAAGCTCCTTAAATACTTTAAAGCGAAGTTCAGTCTCGAATATTCCAATTATGCTCATATGAGAACATACACGTTTTTTGCGGCGCCTAATAATAAAATATTAATAAAGGCTTATAGCTTGGCCTTTATTTATATCAGCAATTTTTGTCTTTAGTTAAGCATAAAACCTTCGAAAAATGCCCACTGTGCACCAAGCAACCATCAACACACATGTTTTCTCATCAAACACTGCCTACTTCTCGGCGCATTTCCATGTTCAACTACTAATGTTTATTTTACGCTACTTAACTTGTATTTTTCTTTGTATTTACTGTCATACATTACCGTTATGTTTCATGTTCTTTCATAAATACATACTTACATACACACACCAATTCAAGTGTCTCTGCGTAGGCGGCCGTATGAACACGCTGCTTCGTATTCGAGTGAGCCAGTCTATTTCGAGCATCAGCAACCGAGAATCCACTGTTATACAATTATGTTGGTGGTCCGATCGTTTAGTCGTCGGTGAGATTATAAATTATGTTTAGGGGCGACCTCACAGCAGCAGCGCCGCTTSTCCGCCAACGCCGTGGCATAATGTTGATTTGTCTGTTTGCTTAACGTGCGAGAAGTCCGTACAAACAAACCACATACTCAGAATATCCTCCCCAAAGCCTCATGCTGGTACTCATTTTCATTCCTAGTCGACTATTTAACTGTTGTTTGGTTTGAGCGCGCTCTTTCGCGCGTTCTGTGACCACTTTCACTTGTCGGCTAAARTTGTTTGTATCTCCGAACTTGGCTAATGCCTTTTGGTTAAAAGCTTCCGTCAATATATCTTGCTGCTAACTACTTTGCTTCTGCTCCTGTTTATTTGGTAACTGACAAGTGCGCTGCCAGACGGACGTGCTGCCGCTGTTGGCACTCCATTTCGACATGTCCGATGTAGAGTAAAGATTTATATATTTTGTGTAGGTTTTATTGTTTACACGCGTCGCCACAAATTTTTATTATAGCCCTATTTATTACAATTTCCATTAATTGCTCGTCGGCTTGAGGCACCCGGCAAGGTTTGGCGGCTTCAATTTTGCCACTTAAAATAACATTTCTGTACTTTGACAAGACATGAAGGCTTTATTTGCATTTTAAGATGATAGCGGCGTTAGCAGAGTAAACTTTCAGTAAGAATAAAGTAAAGCCACAGAAACTTCAAATATATGAGGGAATTTTTTGTGAGAACTGAATATCTTTATAGAATTTAGTCCACACAACTCATAGAGACACACTTATTATTTACTATTATTGAAAAGAGCACTCTTTGGGATTAATTTTTTTGAAGATTAACTTTTTCAAAAGTTGGTTGCGGTTACGTCTCAGTTGCACCATCTGGTGAGTCCTTTTCGATGACCCATTCGAGCATTTCGGCTGGTGGCTGGCACTGAATGACACTCGTGYTGTTTAGAATCCAAGACCTGAATCGAAGCGGGATTGTCGYATAGACTTTACACGRCACGACACACGATCTTGCTGCCCGACCGAACGACACAAAATGTGAGTTTATCTGCTCACCGAAGTGATCTCTCAAAAAATCCATTGATTGACGCGATGTGTGGAAAGTGGCGCCGTCTTGTTGAAACCAAATGTCGCCGAGATCAAGAGCGTAAATTTTAGGCATAAAATAGTCGATAAGAGTACGTCAGTCCAAAWTCCTGCGAACGGCGCCGAGTCGACTCTCCACGATCTTCGTTTACACTCTCAGCTCCGGCTGATATATTTTCTTTACTGCGCGCTGGACGTGGTCTATTCGGTCAAATATTAYACAACAATGAATGCTGTGCATCAAGAACGTGAAGTTTCGTAATAAAGTTGAACAATTGAAATACCAGACAATAATGAAGCAATACTGAACAAAAATGATAACTTACCACATTTATGCAAAGGAGTCATGGAGAATTTCGACAAACGTATGGATATGTGTATGAAAAGCTTTGGAAGCCATTAGCGCAGTTCTTGTTCCATAAATAACCATATTCTATGTACTTCATGATCCAATAAACCAAAATACAATCGAAAGAATAAAAATTTGGTTTTCTATTTAACTCCAATCTTGWGTTAATTTTGGGAAATCCTTTATAAAAAGAAGCTCAGTCTTTGCCTTTGCTTACTAACGACGGTGTGAGTAGTTAAAGAATATTGTATTACGTTGATAGTTTTACATAAGTGTAGAAAAACCACCAGAGAAGTTATTGAGCTTATTGCACTATTTATCTTGTTTCTCCAAAGTTTACAGTTGATGACAGAAAGAGAAAATGTTGTCTCGTGTAAGTCGAACCAATTCCGTTATAAAAACTGTTCGCGAACGGTTTCACAGCAAACTCCTTAGAACAGTAAATAAGTCTTGAGAAATGGGTATATCGACCAGCTCATTGGCAGGACTTGATCTCCAAATGAAAGCCTAAAATCGGTCATTGCGCTTGAARTAAATTGGAATTAAAAGGTGCAAATGGCTGCTTTTTAATAAATATCCATTTTACAAATGACGGACTTTTTGAAAAACCACAAAATCTTTACACAAAACTTCCAATGTTACAAAAAATGTTATTGCAAGGATGTAATGTCGTCACYATTCAGCTGCAGTAATGGTTTGGTGGGAACTCTCTTGTAAAGGGGGCACACCTCCTGCCTTATATAAAAAAGGGGCTTAAACTGTAAAAAGGTGTACCAGCAAGATGTCTTGGAAGCCATGGTGAAGCAGTTAACTCAGCAATACTTTCTTCGAAGTAGAGCATTAACGCTTCCAAAAAGATCCTTCTCCAGCACACTAGTTAAAAAGTACTCATCAATATTCCTGATTTCAGCACTGTAGATGATTAGCCATCTGGAAGTCTAGATTTGATAATATTAAACTATAGTGTGTGATCAGAATTTGAGAATACCACACAGAAATCAGGAGAGTCTTTAAATATATTTAATTCAAGCAGCGTCGTCAGTCCAAAAGAAACTCATTGATGAAGTGCTTCTATGAAAACAAAAGGTTGAGATTTTGAATTAAACGTAACATGGCTCATTTAATATTACTTAAATTGTATTACTTCACTAAAAAATGTTCTATAGTTTTATTTCAATAACGGCCTCAACTTGTAACAGAACTTATGGCTGAACTAAGTTAGTATATAGGTATAAATGATCGTATAAGTATATATAGGAGTGATCAAATTAGGCAAGCTCGTCGGTGTTTCCTTATTGATCAGAAAGTTTGCTTCTGTACATATTTCAAATTTACTTAGTGAATTTTCTTTAGTTTGTTTTTGTATTTTATTAATATTTATTAATCCATTTATCGAATGTGGATACTTATACAAGGAGCAGTAATTCGAGATTAAACGGTATTTATTCCTTCATACAAATTGAAAATGAGCAAGTTATACGTTTATTTTTCTTCGAAATATTTTGGAATCTCTGTTCCCTAAAATTACCATTTTAGCCAAAGAATTGAGCTGAAGACTAGGCATTACCAGTGACGTGCCTTATTACCCATTGTCTTTAACAAGTTTACAATTTCTCTGTTGTTTCTCTGTTATTACTTAGTCTCTTGCTGSCGCAGAGCATTTTGAGTTTGTACTGGGCTAACAATGCTTACCCCAGCTATTGTGTGACTAAGTAAGCAAGAGTGTAAAAGCTGATACCGAAACATGGAAAAATTCTGTTTACGCTTGTCGAATTTTTTTTATCATAGGCGAAYGCACTCGAGTTGGTTGAAAAATACTGAAAATCTTTAATTGTTCACAGTAACTTCGAAAAGAGTTGCCAATTTTTAAGTTCGGGTTAAAAAAATTAGTATTTTAAGTTGTCTATTGAAGTTCAAAAACATGGACGAAACTAAGCCATTATTCACTTAATATCTTAAAGCTTTCCATTTCAAAACTGCAAATATCATTTTATCTTTATGTTATCGCTTTTCAAACCACATTATGAAAATCGCTTAYGAAGTCAAACATATGGAACCTGCGCTCTACGATTAAGACTGAACAATTCTCGGAAAATTCGTTTCAGAGAATAGAAGATTATGTTGAGCCAGCTTTGGTATATTGAAAACTCTGAACTCTAATGAAACGAAATGACAGAAATTTCTCGGACTACATATACTTATTGTGAAATCAATGGTACTTTAAATATTGTGTCAATTTTGGAAAGGTACCGATATTTAATTGTAAAATTGAATTTTACATTCCGTTTTTTAAGCCTACCATTTATTTACCTTATCTGACTGACCTTATCTGAACTTTAAATGAAGATCCAGACTTCGTATATATATTGTTTTAGAGTAGTGTCCAAGCAAAAAAGCAAAAATATTCATATGTGATTGGCTAGAAGCGATTCGTTTACATATGGTTTAACAGTTGACGACTTCCGGTCGTTGGTCAAGTATCCCCTGGATAGCCAATAGACATCTATTCGAAGGCGTGCTTAAGGGAAAAGGCGAACTTCCTGGAGTTGTGCGTAAGGTTTGGTACCCACTACCTGCATACAAATCAATACGAATGAAAAATCAAGTCTTGGATCGACTAAAAACTAATATCATCGTCGTGACAATTATGAAATATTTGTTCGTAATACCATAGTGGCCCTGGAAAGCAGCTCAAATTTGGTGTTGAGAGAGAGACCTTGTCCACGTGTTCTGTTATTCGGCTCAGTGGATGACCATGTGTAGAAGTTCACGCAAGTGAGGAAAGTTYTATGCACGCCATTGACTTGGAAGTAGTAGACCAAGTATTGCTCTGGGTACCCAAAAAACATCTTTTGARGGCGAGGTAAAAAAAGAAGGCGAACATTTCTCCACTGGTTTGAGACCCGCCACGTAAAGAAGACGGATGAGAGATCACCTTTTCCTGCAAACRTAGACGTACGMTGATAATATTGATATCATTGCCYTCAACARCAGCGCCGGTGGTTCTGCTTTCTCCAGATTGGATAAGAAAATGAAACAAATCGATCTGGTAGTGAACGAGGGCAAGACAAAATATCTCCYGTAATTAAACAAACTATCGACGYACTCGCGTCTTGGCTCCCTCGTCACTGTTGAMAGTCATAACTTCGAAGTCCCTAGAATGCTGCCTACTAAACAATGCCCAGTTTCAGTGCTTCACGAATTCAATGCTAGGGGGTGTAGAAAAAGTGTTTTCGGCTCAAAGTCGGAAAATTTCCTTATAAAAGAACTCTGAACGGACTTAGGCTGATCCCCAAGCGACATGGATGTTTAAAAGTAAAGTCCTCTTTCTGCGAATCGAAACCAAACTCTACAAATTGTTCGTGATTCGTATCCTGTTATATCGTGCAAAATCATGAAGGAAGTCGACATCCGATGAGATTATATTTTTAATTGGCGCCGAATTGCCGCAATAATTTTTTATTAAAACTGCTTARTCCGATAAACGATATTGCATTATAWCATGTCAATAAAAGGTTTAACAAGTGGAATCCTTTCCCAAAACCTACTTCAATTTTGTTTTATACTTATCAAAAATKTTTCATTAAGATATTTACTAATTTCGGAATTTCAATTTTTAAACTGGTGGCAACGTTACTAAAAATAAATATATTTTCATTGCAAACTTGCATTTAAAAGTGTTTTTGTTTGCTTTAAAATACTAATTTAAAATTTTGTGCTGATGGCAACTCTACTAAAGAAAATTTCAACCCTTACTAAAGAAAATGTTTGGTGTATTAAAACATAAATTTTGAAATTAGAATTGTGAACAGGTGGCAACGCTACTGAAAAATATTTTCCATTGTAAGCCTTCAAGAAGAATTGTAAATTTGTGGCATTTCTTTGYCTAACACATATTTTGAAATTGAAATCGTAAACAGGTGGCAACACMACTAAAAATATTTTCCACTGCAAGCTTGCATGAAAAGTTTTTAATTTTCTGGTGTTTCTTTGTTTTAAAACACAAGTTTTTAAATTGTAAATGTAAACTGGTGGCAACTCTACAAAAAAAAAATTCAGTAACGAGTTTGCAATTTGTAGTATTTTTTTAGATCTTAAAATACTAAATTTTATATTGAATTTTAAGCAGGTGGCAACCCTCCTGAACATATTTTTCATTAAGAATTTTCATGTTGTTTTTTGTTTATTGATCTTAAAGTTAACTAATAGAAACAGGCGGAAACTTTTCTTCTAAAATTATTGCCAAGATCCGAGTTTCGTGTTCGTATTGTACTTACATAAGTAGTTTCACTTCAAAAATATAACTGTAATTTCTTCAGTGTAATAAGTATGTAGTTAKTAATGATAGATCAACAATTGTTGSAAAAGTCAAGGAGCAATTTTCGCTTGTTGATAAACGGGCATTGGGTATATCACGTTGCGTAAGTTTCATGCTGCCCGAACTTCGACGATTTCTGTACGTACGTACTCTTTCTGTTTTGTTGCGATAACTCCTCGGCTGGCTGAATGGACTCAACTGCCTTTGACTTTATAGCTGCTTTACAACAATGTCCTTGTCAGCATTATCCATTTTGGCATTGTCATTTCGCATAAGCATTGTCTTGTCTCTGGTCCACATTGGGTTCGCTYCCTCGTCCCGYCTGCTGTTTTCGGCATTTGTTTGCATTGTTGTTGTTCTTTGTTTTCGAGCAACGTATGATTGTTGCTTGTAACGCTGTGTTTCTTGCTCTGCAGCTTCGGTTGCTAAGAAACTCTGTGTGAAATCCGAAAACTCTCTGGGGGTCCATTGGCATTCAGTTGCCAACTACAGTTATGCAATTCCATTCTTTAACACTCCACTTATGCAACACTCGTGTATTGAGTTTATAAGCAACCTCTTACGCTCGTGTTGTTATTGTTGTACACAGATTTTAAATGTGCTTTSGCCATTATTACTTGAATGGTTTGCAAACACTTTTATGCTCGTTGTTGTTGGTACTTTAGTTTTTGCTCGCGCCATCATTATTCGTTTTTGTTGTTTGTTGTGGCACTTGTTTTTGTCATTTTGCAAATGCTGCGCGCATATTTCTTGCTGTTCTGCTTGACTTTGGTTTTATTGCTGTTTTTTGTTGTTTCGTAACGCTTCGCTTCATTTGGCGTGTCATTACGACATTGTTGTTGTTGCTGTTGTAGTTGTAGTTGAGCTTTGAGTTTTCATAAACTTTCACACTTTACGAAAAGCTACAAATGTTGCAACAATCCGGTGGCAAGTACCGCTGGGCCATTTTACGACCATACCCTTGGTTTTACGCCTCTATTTGCATGTGTGTGTTTATGTGTGTCGGTATTCTTCCATGTGAACAGATGATGTGCAAATATGCTTTGTCGACAAGAGGAYATATGTATGTGCTTATTTGTACAGATATTTTCCTTTAAGGGCAGATGGTAAGATTTTCTGKAGAAATATTTGCGAAAGGAACTTCTTGCATGTCAACATTTCTTGTGTATAAAGAAGATCATATTTCGTTATTTACATTACTATATAAAGGGTTATCCAAATCAAGATTCCTTGCTTTCCTTGAAGTAAAAACACAGAAATCTTAAATTTAATGCGGAATGTTTATTATTGTTTGAAAGAACATTCCTTGGCATTTATAATTATTTGAAGTTATCTCTTGATAACTGGTTCCAAAACTTGAATCGAAGCGAGTCTGCCCGAATAGTCCTTAGACTTTACATTTTCCCAACAGAAAAAAGTCTAACGGCGTGATATCACCCGATCCTAGTGGTCCGAAGTGTTCTCTCGATAAATCCATTGATTGATATGATGTGTGGGAAGTGGCGTCGTCTTCTTGAAAGCAACGGTCGCCGAGATCACGAGATTCGATGTTAAGCATTAAATAGTCGGTTATCATGACACGGTCACCATTAACGGTTATGCCTTCACCGGCATCATTTTTGAATAAATATGGATCGATGATTATAACGGCTCACAAACCACACAAAACCGTTGTTTTTCTGGATGAAATGTCAACTCTATATTCTCTCCAAGTTTCTCTTCGTCCCAAATGCGGTAATTTACCTTGCTTTCATACTCATTGCGGTCTTCGAGAACATTCTTAGCTACGGTTGTTATATTTTCTTCGTTGCGTGCTGGACGTAGTCTATTCAATCGAATATTGTCCAATAATTAATGCTAGGTCTCAAGATAGGTGATGATGTTGCGAATAGTACGCTCAGTAGGCCGATTATATTGACCATAAGTTGAGTAAAGCGCGCGAAACCCATAATTTTTACAGAACATGAATTTTCATAATAAAGTTGAACGAANAGTCCTTAGACTTTACATTTTCCCAACAGAAAAAAGTCTAACGGCGTGATATCACATGATCTTAATGGTCCGAAAAGTTCTCTCGATAAATCCATTGATTGATATGATCTGTGGGAAGTGGCGTCGTCTTCTTGAAAGCAACAGTCGCCGAGATCACGAGATTCGATGTTAAGCATTCTGTTGTCATGACGCGGTCGCCATTAACGGTTATGCTTTCACCGGCATCATTTTTGAATAAATATGGACCGATGATTCAAACGGCTCACAAACCACAAAAAACCGTTGTTTTTCTGGATGAAATGTCTCTCCAAGTTTCTCTTCGTTTCAAATGCGGTAATTTTCCTTGCTTTCATACTCATTGCGCCAGAAATGGGTCTCACCACTGAACAAAATTTGGCTCAAAAACGTTGGATCTTTTTGGAACTTTTCGAGAGCCCATGTCGCTTGAAAATGTCGAACAGCTTCAGTTCTTGCACAAACATCTTGTACGAGTACGCTTTCAATTTAAGATCTGGTCTAAAAATGCGCCAAATTCTCCACTCGTCAGTTCGAGTTTTTGCAAATGACCCTTAAACAACTCTCCACGGTCTTCGAGAACATTCTTAGCTACGGTTGTCATATTTTCTTCGTTGCGTGCTGGACGTAGTCTATTCGATGGAATATTGTCCAATAATGAATGCTAGGTCTCAATATGGGTGATGATGTTGCAAATAGTACCCTCAGTAGGCCGATTATATTGACCATAAGTTGAGTAAAGCGCGCGAAACCCATAATTTTTACAGAACATGAATTTTCATAATAAAGTTGAACGAAGTGYAAACGTTGTTCAGACGCAGGTCTTTCAATACTGAGCAAAAATAGCATGACTGCTTGACACGACTCAGGCGTGATTTGTMTGTTTTTTAATCTGAGACAGAGTGTACCGCTTTGAGAAGCAGATTCGAATATAAATTCAAAGTGGTATGAAAGTTTTCTGCTAAATTGCTTCACGGTCTAGAAAAAATTGATTGAAGGACTTCATTCCCGTCTAATTCGATTTCAAATTGACCTACTCGCAATACTGTAATCATTTCTGAATTAGAAGATTTATATATTAATTGACTCCGTGTAATACATACTGTAATGAGTATGTTAGTAGAAAAATGTCAAAAATTATATTGAATGCCCAGCCGTACTCTGCAAATCGATACTCCCTAAAGTTTTAACTCAATTAAGCTGTCCTATCTGTGAGCTCATTGGTTTAATCTCGTGTAAAATGCAGGCATGTGCGCTGATTATTGAAAATGGATCAATAACATAATTGGTTGGAGATTTGTTACTGAGTTTCGGAGTGGTAATCGATCGAAGAAATCCATCTTTCGGTTACTAGTATACAGCGTATATTATATTTTTATGGCAACCTTGAAAACTTGGTTTAAAAAGCTTCAACTTGGAATGGAAAATCCACGATTTTTTATTAGTACACCACCATTTTAATAGATTGCATACAATATACAATAAAGGCAAAGAAAAGATCGAAACAGTAAACTTGACCCATCAAACCTACGCCGTAGGAGGGAAACAAATTTTTACTAAGGTGTTATCTGTATCGATTATCTGTGACTGTAAGAACATGGAATGGTCACAGAGCTATAGTGTAAATTACTGTATCGGTTCCACGCAGAATTGCAGAATKAATAATGGGGTCCGAAAAAAATAGTACTCTTCCATTATGAGAACGTATCAGCATCTCCTTCGGCGGCAAGGAAAAATGGTAGAATTTGGTTGCGAACTGTTTTTCAATCCACTGTACACTCCACATGTATCTCCTTCCTACTTCTATTGTTAAAATATTTAGTCTTATTTTCTTCCTTTTCATCATTCAATAGATGAAGTTTAAATACTATATAACATTATGTCAAGACAGTATCTTGATGTATGTTTGAACTAATATGGCGCTGGCACGAGTTCGAACTAGGTCTGTCATTCAAAGTTGTTAACTACATATAAAGCTATCTTGTTAGGGTTGATCCCTAATTTAGAAGGGTATTGCCGAAATTTTTTTAATGTAAAGAACATAAGAACTCTTGCTAAAAGTTAACTAACCAGTATAATGGTAACCACTTATAAGGTTGAGGCGAAGTGAAATTCAGTGTTATTCAATTTGAAATTAGTRTTTCCCAATTTCTAATAGAGAAGCAGATTTGTGATTGGTTCGAGGCGCTTTGTCGATAYAGGAGAACGACTTTTTCTAAATTCTAAAATGGCTATGCAGACAGTGTGACTTGAGACAACGATTTTTCACGTTCCTCGAAATATTTTTCATAAGCACTTTTTGGAATGGCCTTCAGCTCCTTCAGCGAATTTTGTTTTATCTCTTCGGTCGACTGAAAAAGTATGTCACGGAGCGGCAATCTCAGTTTGGGAACGAGAAAAAATCACATGAAGTCAAATCTGGTGAACATGGCGGTTGATCGGTGGTTTTCATTGCGTTTTTATCTTTAAATTCGGTCACAATCGTAACTCGATGCGATGGTGCATCATCATCTTGTAAATCCACGAATTGTACTGTCACAATTCCGGCCGTTTTCGAAGGTTGTTATCACGCAAACTCCTTGATACTGCCAAATGAAACTCCGTATTGAGCGTCAGCCSTTTCGGAACAAATTCATTATGCATCAAATTACGAATATCGAAAAAATGCAATGAGCATTACCTTGATTTTTGGACAGCTTTGGCGTGGTATTTGGTTTCAGCTCTTYCATTCCTTTATTTGTTGCTTTGTTTGCATGCCAAGCTCATAAACCCATGTCTTATCGGCAGTTATAAAGCTCTCCATGAATGTGGAATCGGAAGGAACTTTTTATGGCACTCTTTCTGAAAAAATTTCAGCTTTATACGGACGAGTGGAGCAGAAACGCATTTCATAAAAAAATTATCCAAATCATTCGACCGGACTCGCGAGTGGTGTCGAGCTCTTTTGCCGTCTCTTAAAAATTTACCTGAAGATTTTCAAACGCTATATCCTTAACATTTTTAAAATTTTCATCAGTTGAAGATGTCGAATGTCGTCGAGAACGAGGCATGTCTTCAGCGATCTCTCGACCCTCTTTGAAGGCCTTATACCACTCGTAGGCATATGTTTTTGATAAAAACTCTATCACCGTACACCTTTTTCAACATTCGCAATGAATCACAACAGGTGAAGGTCTAACTAAACCTAAACTACTTACCTAATCTGTACCTTAGTCATCTATACTTAGCTTACAAGTAAAAAGCGCCACCTCGCCATCRTCGTACACCTAATGTCTTAAGGTGGTTTAATCTGTGAAAAGGGCTTGTTGTAATATAAACAAATTCTTTTACATATTAGCTTTATGACTTCTTCTTTTAAAAATAGTAAAAAGAAATCCAAAATTATTTGTATAAAAGACGTTTATTCAAACTCGTTTATCGTGTTCAAGTCAAAGTTACATTCATAAAACACTACACAGTAAAAAATACATACTTGGTATTATTTTGTTGACTTACACATAGTTACATATGCACTTCGCATATCTAAATATAGCACACTCATACACACATATAGGTGTGTCCATTAATRTATATGCTTTTACACTTAAACGAGCACAAACTTTAGTAAATGCTTACAACTAATTATCAAAGTGTTTAAGTATGCATTACTTAGTATGAATTAAGTTAATTTAAGTAGATAATTAGCGTGTGTCGTTTAAAATACATCAACTAAAATCGCCATATCGTTATTTATATGGATTGGTGTGGGTTTAATGGCCTTCTTTATGTCTTCTATATGTGAGTATTAAAATTCATCAGTGTGAAYGGCGCATTATGTCGACGAAAGTGTGTGTTTAACTTAGTCTGATTTACGCACACGCATACGGATTTTTTATTTTAATTACGCGATTTCCTTTTCTATATTTATTTTCACTAACACTATGACATGTTGTGACATTTAGTAGACTTTAATTGAATAAGGGGCTTAACTATTTTGATTTTCTTATTTATTTATTAGTAATTAGTGAGTAGTGAGAGTGAGAGTACACACCTTTTGATTATTTAATTGGTTGCTCATTAGTTYGATTTATTTATTTTTTATTATTTTTTCAATTACTTATATAATAATTATGACAAATTTTTTATTTACGACTTATGTAATAGAAGAGATTAAAATATGCTTACGAGTTTGATTTATCGATTTTTAGGCTAAAACACGAGTTGATTACTGCTTAGAGTTGAATTAAATATTAAACATTAATTATTAATCATTGTTATTGATCATTATCAATCGTTGGCTTTACATATATACTTGATTTGCTTATATAAAAGTTTTGATGGCAGTGCTACATGGTATTGGTAAGTTCTTCTAAGTCTAATACACACATATCTTCGAAACATTTCATTGAAGTTTTTGCTTTGCAACMTTTTTTCATTTAATATTTTTTTAATATTTTTTTCTGAATTTTTGTCCACATTAATGCCATTGAAGCAACAGAACAACACACATATTTATTACACTTATCGCTTAAATGAATATAGGAAGCTTGTTTCTCAAATGCAACTGCGATTTATTTTACTTGTAAGTATCACAAGCCACATTTTGTGGGCGAGCGTGTGATTGGCAGTTATTGTGTAGTAAGTACTTTTGAGAACAGTTAATTGCACATTTAGAAACTATTTACATTTAACAATTAGTGTAAAATTCTTTTTGTTTCTTCAGCTGCTCGTGCTGCGCTGTTGGAAGATGGGTGTCAAAAATTACATAACTAGTCGGGAACTGATTTACAACCGGTTTGTAACTAGTTATATTTGGAAATACTTTTTATTTGATTTCTTTTATTATAATATACATGACAGTAGTCTTTTATTTTGATTAGATTTGCAGCGTGATGAAAAGTGAAAGCAACCAGTCCATAACTATGTAGTCCTCTTTGGATAAATTACTTTGTTTGATTTCTTACCTTGTACATGGAAAAACGGTTTTATTCTGATTTTCTTGCAATATAAAAAAGAACGTAGAAAAGTGCAAGTAACTAGTCCATAACTAGTCTGCTTTGGAAAAAGTTCAAAGTTTGATTTCGTTGCTTACATGACACTACAGTGTTATTTTGATTTTATTGCAGCATAAAGATTGGCGAAGGAAAGTAAATGCAACTAGTCCACAATTAGTACCATTTTATTTCGTTTACTATGCATATATTTTCGTTTCAGCTTTTCATTGCACAGCACTTAGTTTTATGATGCCCTTGAGTTTTGAAATTTGATTTTGAATGAAGAAGGAGCACAAAAGTAGGTAGTCCATATGTAACTAGTTCAATTTAACCWCGATTTTATTGGAAGAATTCTCTATTTTGATCTTATTTTTTTGTATTAAACATGGCCGAAACGTGTTTTCGATGTTCATGTAGTAGAAAATTGCTAAAATGCGTAATGTTACTCGAAAGTGGTCAATAACTGGGGCATAACTAGTTTCTTTTGGAGTCATTTCCGTTTCTGTTTTTCTCTAACTAACTTAAATGGCAGCATTCTACTTTGCAACTAGAGTGATATCGAAAGGTATGTTAATCAAAATACTAGAGACAATTCTTTATTTTTTGAAGATTCTTGTTTGACCTCTAAGCTTTTTAAACTACCACCGTCGAGTGTAGAATATATAATTTTTTACTGTTTTTCTTGGAATTTATTTTCGAAGAAAATATTTTTTATAAYACTTTCTGAATCCCGAAAYATTTCGGGATCCCGAACATTTAATTTWAAAATCCCGAAAACTTCATCATATTTATAAAAGATTTAGAATTTGTTTTCATAAAAAATTGTTATTYCGTGTTATTACAAGAGYAWRCKWATWMGCATCTGAAAAAACAGTAATGCATCCCGAACATATGCTTTCAAAACTTCTTTATTATTTATTTTGTAAATATTCTTGCTTGGACTCTAAGCTTTTTAAAGTACCACCTTCGAGTGTAGAAGATACAATTTTTTACTGTTTTTGTTAGATTTTTTTTTTTCAAAAAAATATTTATTGTTTGCTATTAAATTGTAATAACGTTTTTTATAACACTTTCTGAATCCCGAAACATTTCGGGATCCCGAATATATAATTTTAAAATCCCGAAAACTTCATAATATTTTATGAAAGATATAGAATTTATTTTCATAAACAATTATAATTAAGTGCTATTACAAGAGCTCACTAACACGCATTTGAAAAAACAATGAATGAATCCCGAACAATTGATTTACATACCTCAAAACTTCCAATTTAATACATTGCAGACCTATTTCCCAAATATTATTAATTTAGTGGGCTTGCAGGAACAAATTAATACTACTTCAAAAATCCCGAMAACTTGCTGGAGGTTTATTTACGATAAAGACATTTCCCATAAGAAATATTTATTGTGTGCGAWTACATTAAAATCTAATTCTCTCTGAGTAGCAGTTTATGATTACCGAAACATTTCGGGATCGCGAACACATTTACAAATCCCGAAAATTGCGAAATCCATTGAAAACTTTGGAATTTTTCATGAAAACAAACTTTTGATACTCTGAAGGTGAATCCCGAAATATTTCGCGATCCCGAACAAATGACTTTCAAATCCCGAAAACTTGGCCGGTAGTTATTACAGACTAAACATTCACGAAAATCGTTGTCACGCATTCTGCCACACTGCCATCAGTTTGTAATACCGTAAATATCTTCACATTCTCCYGCGCTACCCTTTCCTTGTACAGCAACTCATAATAAAAACATTTGTTTAACAGTACCTAATTCTTTTACGATTGAAACATTAAAGTCCACTCTACAAATTCGCAAAAAGCAGCTGCTAAACYGAAGAGAAAGCAGATCGCCATAAATGTTTAATAGCCTCACATCCGAAATTGCATAAAAATCAATTTCCTTTGCATTTAATGGAGGTCGTTGTCACGCCCTGATGCGCAGTGGCATTAAATTTGGGTGCAAAACTCACTTAAGATGGCAACACGAGGGAAGTACTGAGTAAGAGGCGACGAGCGCTGCTTGGGCACAGCTGCTGCGAGAAATACCAAAGTAAGTAAATATATAAATATTTGCTGCGAAACCTGAAACTTTTGCTAAATATGATGCTTAGTTGTTGGGAGTTTCGTTTAAATATTTTGATTTGCTACATTTGCTGCAACTATGCRCAACTTCTAACAATGTTTATACGTATATATAAAATGGATTTAAATGGACTCAAAACACTCGACTGAAATAAAGCTTCGTTCAAATATTTCCGTTTTCTCTAAACAAAATGAAAACAAATTTTTGCACTATTTTTGCATTAAATGCAACAAGATACAAGTATATAGTGTTTATTTTACTTTTGCTCCGCTTTGTTGCCAATTTACTTGACGAAAAGTAAGCAGCTTTGCAACTTTTCAAATAGTGCGCCTGAAACTATGCTACACTACACAAATACCGAATCGCATGCAAATGATGTGTGCGAGCTTACTGAAAGCTTGTATCGCTTACAGCTTGCTAACAATGTTGTTGCTGTTTTTACTATGGCTGTTTTCAGTGTTATTGTTTTCGTTGTTGTTGCTGCTTGCAACATTTTATTTGAAATCGTTCACTATTTTTGTATTTTATTTATCAAACACATTTCTGTATTTATTATACCAGTTACCGATACTCAGTTGCAAGTTCCACACACACCCACATGTATATATATAAACACATTTACATATACAATTTTACCACAACCGCAACCATGTGGGCGCCGCAACGAAACTATTCAACTGCACTTGCTGCAAATACTCGCTTTTTGCTAACTTTTTCCCTCCAGCTGCGGCCGCTGTGGCCGTTGTTGCTGCTGCACTCATGTTCTGCCTCTTGTTGCTTGCTTGTTGCAGTGCTAGTTAATATTTTAGCTGAAACTGTGTAGAGCAGTGCTTGTTGCATGCAACTGTTGCCATTGTGTTTGTTGCTGTTGCTGCCGCTAAGCGCGCTTGTATTTTTGCTACACGCGTTACAATTGTTGTTGCTGCGTAATTTTTTGTTGCTCTTCCTGCTGCAGCTGCTGTTGTTGTAGCCAGTGTTTGCAAAACGCGCTCGGTGGCGGCGCTAGAGTCGGTTGTTGTTGTTGCTCGTGCATTAAGTCGTTATATTGCTGCCATTGTTGTTGTCGCTGTTGTTGTTGTGAAAAATCTGCACTTAGCCGCCGCTGCTGCTCTTGTTCGACAAGCGCTAGTGCTCCCTCTATTGTGGTGAGTTTGCCAGCGTGTGCTGTTGGCGTTGTTGTTGTTGTTTGCTGCTCTACATGCGGCTATTGACGTCTATTGAATTTGGCTAATTCTCATAATTCCGTGCTCATTTCGCCGACTATTGCGCCCTACAAAACAATTAGTGGAAAAATTGCAAGATTAATATTGGCAGCAAGAAATTTGTAGTATTTTGTGGACAAAAGCAATGAGCGATTTGTGTTTTCGAAAGGCTTTGTTTGAGTGTTTGCATTTCTACTTTGTGAGTAATGTGTAGTTTTTCAAATATGTCTAGGTGGTTTCAATGGGAAAATGGTTTTCTTACGCTATTTGTTTACCGTTTTGTTTTTAAGTTTTGATTATATGCTACTGTGCGCCTTGGCGTATGAGTAATGTGCGGTTATGGGGGAATTTCTTATATAAAAATATTGTGTTAAATCTAGCAAATAACTACTAATATGTTTTTGAAGATAAATTATCTTGTTATTAATAAATAGAGCTGTGACAGCCTTGCTACTAATCTGCAGGTATTTCTACTGTGATGGTGTATCAGTGCGTATGAGTAATGCAAATGTAGTAGTGGTGATGCTGGTTTGAGTTATCATAAATATTAATAATACCCCAAATATTTAAGTAGTTATATTATATTATTAGCTTTACTAATAATCTAAATAAATTCTCTATAAAAAGTGTTTTTATTAAATAAACAATTTATGTATTGTATATGTAGATATATACAGGTATCTATAAATAAATATAAACATATTTTCTAAATACAAAATAAGCATACAAATTAGCAAAATATTGACTCTATTTCATAATGAATACAATTTTGAAGTCCTTAAAGGGGGAGCCTTTATCAGCCTTCGGGATGAATCGTCACCAGGCCCCTGTGATGCAGTTTGCATAGATAGGTGCCTACCAGTTGCATGACCACTTAGCAGCCTGCTGCGGCTGCGATGGTTTCATGCTTGCAGCACACCACGAGTTAAGAGAGGACATATTGCTCAGGAAGTGAACATAAATGATCATCCCAAGTGTATCTTCACTGCTTAGGACTCACTTTTCATTTGCTTGCTTAAGATAATCATGGGAATGGAGTTCTTTGCGAGGATACGCCTGAATCTGGTGGRCTCATGACAGTCTTCTTTGCTTTTTTTTATCTCGGACGTGCATTTTGCTATTGCAATATAACGCACAGTCTTCGGTTGACCCACTCCTAAGGGCCTTGTTGAATAAACGTCTACAGGATTTTCTGATTTCCGAGAGTTCTATTGCTCACCAGAGAGGCTTCTATCTGCGCTTCGGTGTTCGGTGGAAAGGAGCTCTATTGTGCAGTTTTACACGCCGAGTTAAAGTCAGTTCAGTGAAACAAAAAGTTCGCAAGAAATTCTAAGTATTGATCTCATRTTCTCACTAATGTTTTGGAGGACCACTATATGTGGAGGCTGTATTTTAAATACAAAAAAATTTTATGACTTAATAAAAAAGTAGATATGCCATGTAACCCCTCTTTTGAGATTTTCGGCATTACACAAGTAAATTAAGAAAACAAAAACAATAAATTGTGAATATTGTACTCAAAGCCACGCAGCCAACCAAAAGGAGAGACACACAGTCGGCAGCCCAACTGAAAATAACTCAATTATACAGTTATTTTGATTTTTTTCCTACAAATATTTGCAGAAATATTTTTTACGGAATTTTTTACAACTGATTGGTCGTTTGTTTTCCCTCCTTTTTACTGCTGCGTATTGAGCTTTCACCGAAATTTTATTAAGTGCCAGCAAATATAATAAATAATAAATAAATATTGCACAAAGTCTGAAATGGAAAAAAACAAAAACAACAAAAGCAAAAACAAAAACAAACAATGGTAATAAAACGCGACTGGTGGTCGTTGAACAAGCAAAAAGTATGAATAAAGGTAATAAAAAGTAGACAAACACGCCAGCGAGTGCAACAACAAGCTGCGCGTTTTACGGAAAAATTATTAAGAAGAAAAAAAAAACATAAATAAAGAAAATAGTATACAGTGCGAGTTTTATTTGTATTAAAAGCAAATACAAAGTATTTCGAAAAGGCTGCGTGCAAAAAGGCAAACGCAAATGAAAACTTTCGCCCAGCGAAACACACACACACGCACACACAAAGAGATATGAGCTGAGAGGGCGGGAAGTGGGCAACTGTTAGCGCGTGAGCACAAAACTGCCGCGTTARCAGTTTGAAAGTCGAAAGTCTCCGCCGGCAGGCAGTCAGCATCACCAGGCAGCGTCGGGGACGCAAGAAAATTTATGGACGCCACTAATGTAATTACTTAATTTAATAAATAAGCAGCTAAGGATGTACGATTGTTTTTTGTTTTTGTAGTATAGCGGGCGCGTGGGTGCACATACAACATMACACGCTCGTCTATAAGCCAAAGGAAGCTAAGCAAAGGCGCACAAATGGAACGCAGTTAGAAACTAAAAAAAAAAAGGAAAGATGTCAAAAGTAGCGAACTGCCCCGCACTTTTCATACCCCTTTAATGCTGAGTGACACATGTACATATATGCAATCGCATAACATGGGTTTGTGCTTTGGACCCGCTTAGTTGCGTTCAACATACTTGCTCTCTTACATTTCCGCTAGCAGTTGTATGCCAACTTTTGTGCTACATTCGTTTGTTGCCATTTACCATACGCTTTTGTCTCTTTGGCTGTCAGAATCTTCGGATTTATTAGGCAACTTAAATTGTTATCTTTGAAAATTTACAGAAATATTTATAAATCAAGAATGTTAAAGGCAAGAAAAGCGTCAACATAATTTGGCCTATTTTAAAAAGGGATATACATTTGTAAGAAAAGCTCATAGAAATCTCAAAATTCTCATTATTCCATGCCTCTGCAMCATRTAGCAGAACGGGGATGATGAGTSACTTGTRGAGTWTGGTCTTTGTTCGTCCTCTCTATARWCCTMTCTCGACGAACAAAGAACATTTGGATATTAACTCTTAAAAAATCTTAGATTTATTTTTTTGCTACATTTATATTTCTGATATTTAATGAGGATGTCTTCAAAGTAGGAAATTYGAGGTATTTTAGTTATATTTGGCGAGACATTCGCGAGGGAAGTTTGGAGATGATTCTATAACATCTTCTTTCAAGAAGCTTATATAACTTGAATCTAGTAAAATTTTCAGTCTTATAGCATGAATTCCAAGTGGGCAATATTCAGTTAGAATTTCTACAGCCATGCAAAGATGGATTTTGCTGAGAGTGAAAAGCTCACTGTAAAGGTCCAACTTTTAAGTTCTAATGCTGCAGTACCGGAAATACCTTACCTAGTAAGCTCATCATCTTTCCGGTTTTCTGAAATGCCACTGTGATCAATGCGGTAACTCGATGCCAGAGATGAGAAGTTGAGACATCCCTTTACTAGTCTTGAACGTACGGTCAGCGAGATTAAAGTTAATATCGCTCTAGTTACTCTTCCGTTACCATATCTAACGCTGTGTGTGAGCACAGGAAAGTATGCCAGGATTTAAGGACTTATCACCAGCATTCAATTATTTCGTCTTTGCAACAAAAACAAAAAAAAAAAAAAGATATTAAAAAAGTGTTTTTATTTTTTCAGAAAATATGTGTGTATAACCGCTTAACCAATGTTGCAAGACAATTTATGGAACTGTTGTGAGGATATTATTGAAAAAAAAAAAAAATCGCCGACACATAATAATGGCCTGATAAATGTAATGGTTAAGGTATTATCATTGTTTGGTGCACTATGAACTCATTCCGCCGTGTTCACTAGTCTATAATAAATATTTGTTTCGAGTCGTTTGCGTCAAGCTATTCATCTGCAATATTCATATTGATAATTCGACTTCTGGCGACGTCTGACTATTCAGCAAACTCAAAAAGCCAATGCAGCGATTCATTTTTTATTACAATAGTATGTGTGGAACGTCTTATATTGTCGCAAATTTAATAGGGAGAGGGTGTTTCTTTTTGTTATATTGCACAATATTTCATGAAAATATATTATGCATAGATATGCATTTTATAAAGTTATATTGTACAATATTTCAGAAAAATTTACTTGGTGATTAAATTAAATCACAAACATGTATTGCACAGGATTTTCCAATTATATTGCGCAATATATTGTGCAATATTTTATAAAATTTTCTTATATTGCACAATATTTCATGAAAACTTCTATTTGACTTAAGTATTTCGTAAACAAGTCTTGTATAGTGATTTATAAAATTATATTGTACAATATTTCGTACAAAATGTTAGAAAAATTTATTTCTTGATTAAATTAAATCATAAACAAGTATTGCAAAAGATTTTTTCAAATTATATTGCGCAATATTTGCACAAATTTTATGAGTACAGCCGCAATTATTTAAGCCAATAAAACACAGAAGGATTTTGGAAATTACATTTTTTTAAATTAAAAATGATCATTTAATTTGAAAAACCAACGTCCTTACTGAATAAAACTATCTGCAAGAAGCAGTCGAAAACAAAGTTTTTGATGCGATTTTTATACTTTTTAAATCTGATTCTTTAAGTCTATAACAGTGTAGTATTCCACAAACAGTCAAGCCACACACACCTGTCAACCGCGCATCTGTATTTAGCGCGCGTCTAAAATGTTGACCCACTCCCGTTCCCTATAAAGTTTGTGCCAGAATAACTTTTCACTTTTTCCACGTTAAAGTGTATTAATAAAGAAGGTAAGTCGAAGTAGAATGTTGCGCTAAATAAAACTTCGAAGTTATCTCTATTTTGAGCGGCGCGCTTTGGCAATGCCGCTTTTGTGCCCTTCCGCTTTCATTATTCGCATTCCACTGGCGCACCCATACAATACACGCTCTTTCTGAATTGTGTCAGCTATTTCTAGCGCAGCTTTGTGCAATCTCCCTTTTTCCGCTGCTCAATTGAATTGCATTTTCATTACTTTTTCACTTTTTTCAATTTCAAAGTTTCGTCTTACATTGCGCGTTGAACTTTTGCGGCACACTCGCGCCGGTTCTCTGTTGCTTTTCGTTCTACACGCGCATCGAGTTGCGTTGCATTGAATGAAAGGCGCATTCGTCGCGTTCAGCTTATGCTCGATTATTTACTTATTTTCTTTCGTTTTTTCTCCAATGCACTTATTGTTGATGCTTTGCGATTGCAGTTGCCGCGAGTATTGCGCTGAACTGCAGCTTATTTTGTAAGGCCTGACCTATTTTCGAACAAAATGTAGGTGCAACTTTTTCGTTAAGTTTTTTTCCTACTTTACCGTTACTTATTGTTCAATAAAGTCATATTTTGATTTTATGCTTATTAGTCACCTGTGCTCTATCACTTTATTTCCACTGCTGCCACTCTTCTTACTATTGAACTTCTATTGTGCACTGCTCTCAACTATTTTACTCTTATTATTGCCATATTTTATAAATATTTTTATCCTCTTTAATATATATTTATATGCAGTCTCACCCTCTGCGTCGTCGTGGTCCTTTGTTGCCGGCGGCTCTATTTTTTGTTGCCTGCTTAGTCCGTCTATTCATAATAAATATTTTTATGTGTTTCTGGGTCTGTGTGTAGACACTTTTGTTGCTCTTTTAGTTTTATCTGTTATTTGTGTTTTTTTAACTTTTGTTGTTGGCTTTTATGTGCATACTTTTTGTTCTAGCGTTGCTATTATTTCCGTTATGGCTGTTGCCTAAAGGCGCTATTGTCATTGTTTAGTTTTTTGTAGGTCATTATTTAGAACACACATTTATTCATATTTTTATGGTTTACTTGCGCACGGACCGCTGCCTGGTGACGTTTGCATTACATTTCAGTGATGCCAAAAGGGAAATAAACTATGTCAGTGGTGCGGCAAAAAGGGGGTTCGCATTTGCGGGTTAAAGCCCCAAAAGAATTTTTTAAATGCAAACGTATTTTTTTGAATTTATTGCTGAAAGTCTTGTGGCGCAAAAAGTACCCTCATAATCACTATAAGGTCTCAGATAGAAAATTAACCTATCTCTTTTCTTAAGTTCTAGTTGCTTATTGTACTACTTCTCGTGAGYCCATTGGTGATCTGTGCTTTCTAAATATTCCAATTCATTGCTAACTTGGGTCAATTGGATGCTAGAAAACTTTTGCACTCTGGCTTCAAGTATATTGCACAATATTTTGTATAAATTTTCCGAAAAATATATATATATTGTATAATATTATTTCATGTTGGAGAAGTCAATGCTAACTTGCTTCAATTGAGTGTTCGAAAACTTTTACCCTTTGGCTTCAAACATATTGCACAATATTTTGTGTAAATTTTCGAAAAATAAGTTTTAGTATATTTCAGAAAAATTTATTTGGTTATAAAAATACTTCGCAAACTGTATTGTGTAATATTTTTTTTGAAAATTGCATATATTGCACAATATTTCATGAAAACATATATTTGATGTAGGTAATTCATAAACATATATTGTGCAGCATTTTATAAAAGTATATTGCATAAAATTTCTGCAAAATACATATATTGTACAATGTTTCAGAAAAATTTATTGTACAATATTAAAAAAAAAAATGTATTTGATAATTAATTTAAATCTTAAGGTGGTATTGCACAAGATTTGATAAAATGATATTGCGCAATATACACATAATGCAATTTTTTATAAAATTTGCATATATTGTACAATATTTCATGAAAATATATATTTACTTTAATTATTTCGTAAACATGTATTGCACAAGATTTTATAAAATTATATTGTGCTATACTTCCTATAAAAATATTAATTGTGAAGGACTAACTTGTAAGAATCACAGTCCGAGAACTTCCTTCAGAAGTTATGAGAGGAGAAGGTGGTACTGATCCGATTTTATTTATCTTAAGCATAACAATACACTGTTATGAGTAAAATACGCTCTGCAATGTCCATTGAGATACATATCTCAAATATTGGTCTATATGTATATGTATTATACTAGGTACATACATACATATGTATATGAAGGCCCCGATATATAATATTATTAGGAGAGGACTTGCACTGAATTTGATTTGAGCGTTATTTTCGGTTAACAGTCAGATATAGATACTGAAGCATCTCTGTTGTACTCTGTTGCAACATGTTGCACGAGTATAAGAATCATAACATTAAGAAAGATATCTACATTTGGCACAAATATGTACGATAATTTATTAAATTTTATAGAAATATATTGCACAATATTTTTTATAGTATTTCCAAAAGATACATTGTTTAATATCTCAGATCAAACTATTTCACAAACATATATTCTGCAATATTTTATAAAAATATATTGCGCAATATTTTAATAAAAATGTATAAAAACAGATATACTTTGTTTGGCTACAATGTAGTTACCATTTTCATTTGTGAAAATATATGGCGCAATATTTCATGAATTGGTAAATATTTTATAAAAATTTACTTGGTGACTACAAAAACTCGTAAACCTATATTTTAAAATATTTAATAAATATATTGCGCTATATTTCCTTTAAAAATATTATTTAAAAGAAAAAGTAAATATGAATTATATACACTATGAAATTTGATGAACTGGTTATTCAATAATTGTATTTCTAATGATTTTTCGATACCCGATAGCCTTCTTGAACTCTCACATTGCAATTAAGCTTATGATTCTTTATTACGGAAATATGAAAGAGAGATAGTTTTAATTTATTTTCAACTGAATGTTAAGTCTCTTTTACAATATCAGCTCCAATTGACCACATCCTTGTTATTCATATGTAATAGAATGTAATATTTTCTACAAACATTCTCAGTAATATATGACAATACCTATGTACATTTCATCACCCACTCATTTAAAAATATGGAAATTTAAATGACCAACATGTCAGAGCCAAAACTGAAAGCAACCTTTTTCCATTACACACACAACAGGCAATTACAGAGCCAATTACATATAAATATACTTATGTATGTACATACATATGTACGAGTATACATATGTATGTGCGGGTGTTTGGGAAAAGGCTTGTCCATTTTGTTGTTGGATGCCTTTATTTTTATAGCTTTATCATAAACACGCTCGCAGTTGCATATTCGTGTGTGTGTGTGTACGTGTGGCGATAAGTTTCAAAATGATATGAATTGTATTTGTTTACTGCCATTTGTGCATACAGTGCGTATGAGTGACCTTGAATGGCTTTAAATATGCCAGGCGACTGAGCAAGCGACACTCATACGCCCTGTCAACCCGACTTTTTATCTCACAATGTTGATCGCACTCATCCGATAAAATATTTATGTATATTTATTTGCTGAAATAACTGTGTATATTTGGTAATTTCAGTGCGGTGAGCTGTGTTTTATTTCGGGCATTGGGAATGCCAATCGTTTGACAAAAGCGGCCGGTAAAATATTTGTGTTTTGAATTTTCAATGTTGGAATTAAATGACACAGTCATTGTGTGCTTAATATTGAAATTTATGCATACATATTTGTGTTCTGTGGCAAATGTCGTGGCTGATCAAATGAACCGCAGTAATGGGTCACTGGAGAGTGTTTTATATTGCACAATTGGTGAATAGTTTAGAGATATTGGGTATGAAAGCGGTTAATATATTTTATTATTTTATTTATTTTTTCTTTTCAAACTTTTTGAGTTGAATGAGCTCGTTCCCTAAGGTTGCCTAAGTCCGTGTTTCGAGGACTGTAAAAATCCTTGGATCATCTTATGAGGATTAATTGCTGAAAAATTAATTATTTTGTGTTTCATTTACTACTTCGAGGTGTTTTTTTTTGTCACAATGTAAATACAATATTTTTATAAGAAGAGAAAGCGCTATTAATCTTAATTTTATGTGATTTTTTCAAAAATGGGTAAATGGCGAAGATGGCACTTATATATATTAATAGAAAATAATGCAAGAACTGTGAAATTTATTTATACTTAAATAATTATGTTCGTTGTTCTTATTAATGCTGTATCAAAAAACAATGAAGAAAATACTTSGTAAAAATCCTCGTCATACTTATACGTTTGTCAACTCTCTTATCATCAAAAGTGTGAGAGTGAGAACCAATAATTGTCTACAAAGACCGTTTCTATCTCTCAATAAAATATAAATCATTATTTAAATAAGTCGGTGTTAGAGCAGTGTTAAATGCGCAACTAGGCATGGCTAAAAACGAATTGCGGTAACGGAAACTTATTTACATTTAAATAATAAATACTTTTTGTTTTGAAACAATTTACACCATCTTAAAGCCAACCATTTAAGCCAATTCAAAGTTAAACAAAATATTTATTTCCTTTTGTAATTTGCATAAAACCGCTTGCTATGACAATGGCGCGCCAAAACCAAGCCCTCGATACAATTCGACGTGCCTTCACTTTTACTTTTCGCTGGTGTTTTGCCGCGTAACTGAAGTCATTAATAAATTGAATTTGCATCGTTAGTAACCGTGAAAACACAGCAAGCGTACGCGCCGCATCCCCCAATCGACTGTCGCACCGACAAGTCAAGTAAATGCCACGTCACAGGCAATAACTACAAAAGCGAAAGAACATTCAATTGCCCTTCACTGAATATGAAATGCAAAGTAAATTATTTACAATACAACTGTTGGCAAGCAGCGCACTTCTCGCACGCGCTCTGCCTCGGTGCACTTGCCATTGTCTTTACGCCTGCCAAAATCTTCGATTTTAAAATCAATTCTCCTGATGACTGTATACAGCTCAGTTCACTCGAGTATTTACACGTTCTACGTTTACTTTCGAGGCGCACAACAGTCTGCAGAAAGCAAAAGTGGCGAATCTGCCACGGAGAGTGTGAGGCATACTTCCAGGCGATGAGGCCGGTGTGGAGGCGCTTAGTTGCCGTCGATATCTCCCACTAAGGAGCTGGCGCAAAAGTAAATGGAATYGCAAATGTTTTTGTTGCGTAGGCCATACTTGAATTTCGCGTAGATTGTTTATACACTTTATAAATGTGTGTGCGTGTGTGTGTTAGTGAGTGTGGTGGCGCTATAAATATTTGCGAGCTTTTTACTTTCTCATGCATAAAACAGACAATCAGGCGGCCCGACTGGAGTTTTCTGCGGAATCGCGAAATCAGTTGCACAAATAAAGCGAAAACACACACACTCACGCACATACGCACACACGCACACATAAACAAATATTTATGTACGCATGGGGATTTATATTATATCTGCATTAAAGAATGTGCTGAAGTCGGCTAACGGCATTTCCCAATGGTATTATTGTCGTTTTCTTGTTGAAATTTGCTTGATTGTGTTGTTGTTGTTGTTATCTTATTTATTTTGTATCATTCCAAATGTTGGCTATGCCGTTCGCGCCATGTGTTGTTTGTACGCCAGTTGCCCACCAAGTCATAACTGTTTCGCCTTGTTTTGTTTGTCTCGTTCGCTTTTCGTGCTTTTTACTACAACTTTTTCCGTTATTGTTGTTGTATGTCGCCGCTTTTTTATGAGCAAAAGTTTTCCAGCTTTCATGAATATTAATATATTATACATTATGCAAACATTTGCCGCTGCTTTCTTTATTTGTTTTCACTTTTTGTGCGCTGTCTTTCATCTCAATTCATTTGCCATTTTTGGTTTTCAAATTTTAAAATTTTCGCATTTTCGCATTTTTGCTTTTATGATTTTTTGCATTTGTCATTAATTTTGCAAATTATTGTTTTGCTTTATGATTCTCTGCCGCTTCATGCTGTTTGAGTTTTATGCTAAAGCTTATGGCAACTTTGCTTTCGACGCTTTTAAAATACGATTAACACCACGAGGGGTGGATATAATTTTTATTCGGAAATTTGGTATTTTTCTTGCGCGACAATAACTTTTAATAATTGCTTAAAATTTTAGTTTCAAAAGATTATTTTAATAAGTGTAGAGAAATATTCAGCTAAGTTCGCGCCGAAATCTTGAAAAATCATGCCGCAGTGCAATATCAGATTAGCTCGGAAAGTGCTAGTTTGCCATCGGAATATCCTGGTTTACTTCGAATAAGTCACATTTTTAGCCAAACTCAGAAACCACAAATATTTTCAGCAGCTCTTTCGACAGCGCTAAAATGGGCGAAATCGAGCTAAAAATCCTCGTTTGTTCTAGTTACGTAGATAAACTGCCTTGGGTGTCCTTTTCTAATAACAGCGTGCCATGCTTAAAACGGATAAAATCAGGTGAATACTTCTTCAAGCCCCATCTATTTAATTCTAGGATTTACTAACACCCGCTTGAATTTATGCCTTATTTTTTGATCGGTCTGTAAGTTATCTTGGTGAAACTCTCAGGCTTCTATCTAACCCCAATATACCCTTTCCGGTGATTTCGAACATTCCAACCGAATTTTTATGGTGGCCAATATGTGTGTATGAAATGTGTTGGTTATACTATCTTAAACATAGTGCCTAATATGCAAGAAAATGTTATGCATCGACCGTGGATCAAACCTCACATTCCGAACTTTTGAATTCTATACAATGGTTTTTGGAACTGTAAATTAAAGCGGACAGTTAAGCATCTGTATCTGTATAGTACGAACGGGTTAAGTTTGTAACTCAAATCTGTTAAAAGTACCAGTTTCTTGTATAGGTTAAATACAGTTGGCTGACTAGATGGGCTTGGGTTACTGTTCGGCAAAAAACTAGCCATGACTTGAGGGCATTAGTTTTGCAAGGTTTTATACCGATAACTTCATTTAAGCTGAATTTGTATACTGCAAAGTAAATGGATCAAATGGAATTTGAAGTTGTAATACATGGGCAGTTTATAGAATATAATGGGAATGTTTAGATTAGCTCACAAAACCAAACAAAATTACTTAAAAGTGATGTCTGGCGACAAATACCACCGGGAACAAAAAATTGTAACAATAGTAATACAAACTTCGCTCGAAAACCTATTTGTCGAAATATTTTTATTTTAAAGTTGGTATTACTTCCAGTGACATCTGTGCCCAATATCACATCAAAACAATCAGTTGTGTTTGCTATAAGCCTGTCCTTTTGAAGCATATAAAGTGCATTCAGTAATTTTTCAAATGAGTGAAATTTTTCAACACATTTCTGGTGCCGAAACGGACAAATTGTTGAAAAAAAAAAATTATAATGGTTTAGAGTGTTTTTGATTGGTAAAAATTATTCAAAGAGGGTCGAGAAGGCGTTGACGACGAACCACTTCCAGAACAGTCACCAACATCAACTGATGATCAATACGTCAATAAAATAAAGGAATTGATGCTTGAGAACCAACAATTAAAATTCAGAGTCCATACTGGCATCGCTGGATCGGAAGGATCAGTGGAAATCATTTGGAAAGATCACTGGGCCTAAGAAAGTGAAAGTTCGATTGGTTTCAAGATCACTTACTTTTTTGAAAAACAGCATAGCGTGAACTTCTGTGAAACGGTGCTTTCCGACTACCAGGAGTACAAGAATATATTATTACTTGCGATGAATCATAGATCTATGTTTACGACCCGGAAACAGACGATGAATTGACCGAATATCGTGGTATAGATGAGCCGAAAACTAAAAATCCACGTCAAAGCGGGTCAAATTTCAAGGTTATGTTGACAGTTTTTTTCAATTTCGAGGTGTGGTGTAGTCCCAATTCCTTCCAACTGACCAAACTGTCAGCAAAGTATACAACTAGAGTGCTATGCGTCGTTTGCGCGAAGCTATGCGTAAAAAGGTAACGGAATTATGGGACGACAACACTTGTTTTTTGCATTTAGCTCCGTGTAACTTCTGCCTATCCAGCAAACTCAAGCTACATACGACTCCGGGGACATAGATTTAGTTTTAAGAACAAATTACTAATATTAAACAAAGTCTTATTACTTTTTGCTCAGTATATTATTGCAATAGTTAATACAGATAATAATGGAAATTCTTGTCATCATTTGGTTTTTGAAAATGACGAAGTATCTTAAGAAATAAAAATTTGATTACTTTGAGCAATAGATTGAAAATATAGAAAAATATACCTATGACTGTCTTGTAAAAAATGCTAGTCGATTGGTTTAATCGTTTTGGAGAATCATCGCCGAAAACCGTGGCTCGAGAAAATATTTCTTCAGTTACTATATATTAATATTTGATATATCAGAATGAGGATGAAGCCATGTGAGTGCCATTTCACTTGGAAGTGACCAGCAATGTTTTTTTTATATGTGGCTCAAGCATAAACCAAGCATCGTCTAGGTAGCCAAAAAACCTTCGTTTGAAGGCGAGCTAAAGTGAGAAGGTGAAGCATTTCTCCCCAGGATCTGCTGGATTTTAACCCGCCACGTTAAAAAACACTCCTAAAAAAAGAAGAAAGCAGCCTAAGATTAACGGCTGTATTCGTGTGAGCGGTGTCTACGCCTATAACGCCAATACGCTAAGCAGAAGAAGATATTAGAAAAAATAWAATTTTAGATATAACCGCTTAAGTCAGGCGTTTTTAATGATATTCTTGATATATATTTATAAATATTGTATTCAGTTTTTTTTATTAGCTAAAGTATACCTATTTATAATTTGTTCGATATTTTATATATTAAATRAAGAGTGTTGCTAAATATACTAACAATGTATATCCTTATGGTAKAATTGCATTTTATAMATTTTATAAATATTTTTKTATATTTTCCATGCAAATAACTGTAAGAAATCTTCRAATTACGTATACTTTAACAGGGGGTAAATAAGGAACGTAACTGTGAAGGTTCATTTTGAAGTATTTTGTTTCGGATTTAGTTATTTTTACTGGATTGATTTCCTGAGGTAGTCACAAATACATACAATAWAATTGAGATAACCGTACACAAACTATGGGGTCTCACTTTGCATATAATATAAATAACTACTTTTATATAAGTATAAAAATAATTGAGTGAATTTTTGKGCAAACAACTTACCGTCGACTACTTTGTATAATAGGTGAAAGTATAATCTCTAGACTGGAGGAAATACTTGGATTCGTTTGGTTGTGAATTGTGCTCACATTCGCATTGGAATTTTGCATGGAATTTTGGTTGCGATTTTGTGCTAACGAATTTTGATTCGAATTCGAATTGTTACCCAAATATTGATTTTGATTTGGACTCAGATTCTGATTGAGATTGAGATTCTGGTTGTGATTTTGATTTTGATTTGGATTTTGATTCATTTGMGAAATGTTGCAGCGATTGCGATTAGGCGTTGCATTTGCATTCGGGGCACTACAATTGTTTGGGGATGTGTTGTTGCTACTGGTGCGGGGATTGGTGTTGTTGGTGTTGGCATTCACATTAATATTCGTATTATAAGACAAATTGCCCGCACAGCCATTGCTATCGGCATTGGCATTGGCGTTGGCATTGCAATTATCGAGATTGTAATTGGCCGCGAGGGAATCACCGTCGCCAATGTCGGCGTTGTCGATAGCCTCTRCGGAGTCTGTCGCGTTGCAGCTATAGTTRTTATTGCCGCTGGCGCTATCGGCGGGCGATATTGCCAGCAATTCAACATTTCGCGTAAGTTCGACGTTGTAAGCGTCCTTCTCCGCCGTAGGCTCCCCCTCTCTGGCGTAGTGTTCCTCCACGTCTTCCTCCTCGACTTCTTGCACGTCTTCGAGCTCATCTTCGTTGTGCTCGTCGATGCTGCCTTCGCTGCAGTTTGATGATTGTGTTGTGCTTGTTGGTGTGGCACTGGCTTGATTGCCGCCACCGGTGTACTATTTATTTGGAGTTGGCGKTTTGGTTTCATATTTTTCAATTTGGATATTTTTATTGTTTTTGGTTTTGTTGTGGTAAGTAAAACAAACACGTACGCGGTGAAAAGAAAACACAATGGGAAAGGGTTTGTTGTTGAATCATTGAATTGCAAATAGGTACTGATATAATGTAGACATTATACAGTTACCACACGAGCATTTTACGAGCATTATACACAAAACTATACATTGAGAGAGCAGGCGGGGCGTACAATTGGATTAGAGGACATACACATTCACATGCGACAAAATTAGCTACAAATATTATATAAATATTTTATTATATACTAGTATATAGTATGTAGCTTATATAAAATAGTGTTATAATTAAATATATTTAGATAAATTAAAAACTGTTGAAACTAGCTTAAACATAAAAATATTTGTAGGCACGGGCATGCGAATACCAAAAACTTGCAGTTATC